>NW_028123213.1:0-265457 GCF_965194805.1 Balaenoptera borealis
GTGTTGTGGTTTTCTGGCTGTACAGAATCTGCTCAATGATTCATACATATGTCTGGTCATCTTCGGATCCTGTTACCTTGTATGTTATTACAGAAAGTTGAGTAGACCTCCCTTGGTATTTGGTAGGTGTTTTGTCTTTATATATTTTATATGTATTGGTGAGTATATAATTCATATGGTTTATATGTTATATGTTTATATACATTTAACATACATTAGTATATCTATGTTAGCCCATAGTCCTAATTTATCCATCCTCCCACCTTTCATTTTGGCTAACCATTAGTTTGTTTTATAAGTCTGTGAGTGTCTTTTTCTGTGAAAATATGTTTATTGGTAGCAACCTTAGGCTAACATGTATACAAGATATCATAGGATATTTATCATTCCCTCTTGACTTACTTAAGCTAATATGATTATTTCTAGGCTCATGTGTAGTCCTGAAAACGGCATTGTTCATTTTTTTCCCGAGGCTACTCTTCCATTCGGTATGTGTACCACTTCTTCTGTGTCCATTTATCTGTTGATGGACATTTTGTTTGCTTCCATGTCTTGGCTATTGTAAATACTGCTGCAATACACGATTTTCCATCCCGTGTCTTTTTTTTTTTAAGATTTTTTTTTTAAATTAATTAATGAATTTATTTATTTATTTTTGGCTGTGCTGGTTCCTTGTTTCTGTGCGAGGGCTTTCTCCAGTTGCGGCAAGTGGGGGCCACTCCTCATCACGGTGCGCGGGCCTCCCACCATCGCGGCCTCTCCCGCTGCGGAGCACAGGCTCCAGATGCGCAGGCTCAGCAGCTTTGGCTCACGGGCCCAATTGCTCCGCGGCATGCGGGATCCTCCCAGACCAGGGATCGAACCCGTGGCCCCTGCCTTGGCAGGCAGACTCTCAACCACTGCACCACCAGGGAAGCCCCATCCCGTGTCTTTTTGATTCTGACTTTCACAGGTGAAAGGCCCAATAGTGGGACTTCCGGATCATATGGTGACTCAATTTTTACCTTTAAATGCGCTGCCATTCTGTTCCTATTATTGGCCGTTACCAGTTTACATCCCACTTAGACCGAGAGGTTACGCTATTCTCCACAACTTCTTCAACATCTATTGTTTGTAGACTTTTTGCTGATGGTCATTCTGACTGGTGTGAGGTGATACCTTTGTGTAGATTGGATTTGCATGCGTCTCATATTTCCTGATGTTTTGCGTTTATCAGTGTCCTTTTCACTTTTTTTTTAAGATTGAGCGAAACGTACAACTTCTAACTGCCTTCTTGAAAAATTTGCTGCG
This sequence comes from Balaenoptera borealis, assembly GCF_965194805.1. NCBI lineage: Eukaryota > Metazoa > Chordata > Mammalia > Artiodactyla > Balaenopteridae > Balaenoptera > Balaenoptera borealis. The sequence goes on from NW_028123213.1 coordinate 1,291, forward strand.
TTTGGATTCTTTTGGCCATTCCCTTCCCCAGGACATTTTTTGAGGGCATGAGTCATTTACAGCCCTGCAGTCCTTGTGAATATTAGTGACCATTAGCAGTAGATTTAAAGCTGCTGTTTGAGGAAACGGCTTTTGGGTGGCAGGATTTCTACGTTGCCAACTCTGCTTGCTAGGGAAACAGAACTTCGCTGCAAGTTGTGGTTTTAGGTTGCAGATTAGAGTGGAATGTGCCAGGACAAACCCCCATAAGTTTAACCTCCGTAATTCTTGTCTGTCTCTTTAAGTTGTAGTTTTTATCAGAGCAAATTTGAATTGAAAAAAAATTTTTTTTTGTAGGAGTACAGAATCTTGTTCATTTACACATATACCTATATTTATTGATCTTTGGGTCCTTTTCCATGTAGGTTGTTACAGAGTGTTGAGTAGACCACTCTTGGTATTCCATAGGTCTTTGGGGATTATATATTTTATATGTATTAGTATATGTGTGTTAACCCCAATATCCTAATTTATCCATTCCTCACACGTTTTCTTTGGCTTAACCATAAGTTTGTCTTCTCAATCTGAGATTGCCTTTCTCTATGGAAATATGTTCATTTTTATGAATTTTCAGATAACATAAGGACATCATAGGGCATTTGTCTTTCTCATTCTGACTTACTTCACGTTGTGTGATTATCTCTAGGCTCCTCTGTGGTGCTGCATATGCCATTCTTTTATTTTTTTCCGTGACGGATATTCCATTCTGTCCATATTACCACTTCTTCTTTGTCCATTCGTCTGATTATGGACCTTTTTTGTGTTTCCATGTCTTGGCTATTTCAGTATTGCTGCAGTGCACATTTGCCTGCCTCTGTCTTTCCGATTCTTGTGGTCTTAGGTTATAGGCCCAAAAGGTGCCCTGCCGCATCATATGGTAGCTCAATTTTTACGTTTTAAAGCAGCTCCGTTCAGTTTTCGTTAGTGCTGTTACCACTTTACATTCCACCAGCATCTAGAAATTACAGAGTTCTCTAAAAGCCCTTAGCATTTATAGTTTGTAGACTTTTTGCTGATGGTCATTTGACTGGTGTGAGCTGAAACGTTTTCACGTTGGATTTGCATGTGGCTAATAATTCCTTATACTGAACTTTAGGCATGTCCTCTTTTTTCTTTTCCTTCTTTTTTAAAGAGTGACTACAACTTCCCTCTTCGTATTGACTTCTTGAAAAAGTTGTAATGTGTAGAATTTTCTTGCCTATTCCCTACCCCAGGGCATTTGTTGAGGGCAGGTGTCATTTACAGCCCTGCAGTCCTTGTGACTATTAAGCAACCATTAGCACTTGGTTTAAAGCTGCTGTTATGGGAAACAACCACAAGGCGGCAGCATTATTACGTTCTCAACGCTTGTTACTAGTGCAAAAGAGTCTTCCTGAAAGTAGTGTTCCAAGGTTGTAAATTAGAGTGGAATGTGCTGGGACAAGCCCCCAGAAGTTTATGTCACCTTACTTATGTTTGTTTTTTAAATTTAATTTCTATTTCTTATCGGAGTAAATTTGATTAGAGTGTTGTGGTTTTCTGGCTGTACAGAATCTGCTCAATGATTCATACATATGTCTGGTCATCTTCGGATCCTGTTACCTTGTATGTTATTACAGAAAGTTGAGTAGACCTCCCTTGGTATTTGGTAGGTGTTTTGTCTTTATATATTTTATATGTATTGGTGAGTATATAATTCATATGGTTTATATGTTATATGTTTATATACATTTAACATACATTAGTATATCTGTGTTAGCCCCATAGTCCTAATTTATCCATCCTCCCACCTTTCATTTTGGCTAACCATTAGTTTGTTTTATAAGTCTGTGAGTGTCTTTTTCTGTGAAAATATGTTTATTGGTAGCAACCTTAGGCTAACATGTATACAAGATATCATAGGATATTTATCATTCCCTCTTGACTTACTTAAGCTAATATGATTATTTCTAGGCTCATGTGTAGTCCTGAAAACGGCATTGTTCATTTTTTTCCCGAGGCTACTCTTCCATTCGGTATGTGTACCACTTCTTCTGTGTCCATTTATCTGTTGATGGACATTTTGTTTGCTTCCATGTCTTGGCTATTGTAAATACTGCTGCAATACACGATTTTCCATCCGTGTCTTTTTTTTTTTAAGATTTTTTTTTTAAATTAATTAATGAATTTATTTATTTATTTTTGGCTGTGCTGGTTCCTTGTTTCTGTGCGAGGGCTTTCTCCAGTTGCGGCAAGTGGGGGCCACTCCTCATCACGGTGCGCGGGCCTCCCACCATCGCGGCCTCTCCCGCTGCGGAGCACAGGCTCCAGATGCGCAGGCTCAGCAGCTTTGGCTCACGGGCCCAATTGCTCCGCGGCATGCGGGATCCTCCCAGACCAGGGATCGAACCCGTGGCCCCTGCCTTGGCAGGCAGACTCTCAACCACTGCACCACCAGGGAAGCCCCATCCCGTGTCTTTTTGATTCTGACTTTCACAGGTGAAAGGCCCAATAGTGGGACTTCCGGATCATATGGTGACTCAATTTTTACCTTTAAATGCGCTGCCATTCTGTTCCTATTATTGGCCGTTACCAGTTTACATCCCACTTAGACCGAGAGGTTACGCTATTCTCCACAACTTCTTCAACATCTATTGTTTGTAGACTTTTTGCTGATGGTCATTCTGACTGGTGTGAGGTGATACCTTTGTGTAGATTGGATTTGCATGCGTCTCATATTTCCTGATGTTTTGCGTTTATCAGTGTCCTTTTCACTTTTTTTTTAAGATTGAGCGAAACGTACAACTTCTAACTGCCTTCTTGAAAAATTTGCTGCGTTTGGATTCTTTTGGCCATTCCCTTCCCCAGGACATTTTTTGAGGGCATGAGTCATTTACAGCCCTGCAGTCCTTGTGAATATTAGTGACCATTAGCAGTAGATTTAAAGCTGCTGTTTGAGGAAACGGCTTTTGGGTGGCAGGATTTCTACGTTGCCAACTCTGCTTGCTAGGGAAACAGAACTTCGCTGCAAGTTGTGGTTTTAGGTTGCAGATTAGAGTGGAATGTGCCAGGACAAACCCCCATAAGTTTAACCTCCGTAATTCTTGTCTGTCTCTTTAAGTTGTAGTTTTTATCAGAGCAAATTTGATTGAAAAAAAATTTTTTTTTGTAGGAGTACAGAATCTTGTTCATTTACACATATACCTATATTTATTGATCTTTGGGTCCTTTTCCATGTAGGTTGTTACAGAGTGTTGAGTAGACCACTCTTGGTATTCCATAGGTCTTTGGGGATTATATATTTTATATGTATTAGTATATGTGTGTTAACCCCAATATCCTAATTTATCCATTCCTCACACGTTTTCTTTGGCTTAACCATAAGTTTGTCTTCTCAATCTGAGATTGCCTTTCTCTATGGAAATATGTTCATTTTTATGAATTTTCAGATAACATAAGGGACATCATAGGGCATTTGTCTTTCTCATTCTGACTTACTTCACGTTGTGTGATTATCTCTAGGCTCCTCTGTGGTGCTGCATATGCCATTCTTTTATTTTTTTCCGTGACGGATATTCCATTCTGTCCATATTACCACTTCTTCTTTGTCCATTCGTCTGATTATGGACCTTTTTTGTGTTTCCATGTCTTGGCTATTTCAGTATTGCTGCAGTGCACATTTGCCTGCCTCTGTCTTTCCGATTCTTGTGGTCTTAGGTTATAGGCCCAAAAGGTGCCCTGCCGCATCATATGGTAGCTCAATTTTTACGTTTTAAAGCAGCTCCGTTCAGTTTTCGTTAGTGCTGTTACCACTTTACATTCCACCAGCATCTAGAAATTACAGAGTTCTCTAAAAGCCCTTAGCATTTATAGTTTGTAGACTTTTTGCTGATGGTCATTTGACTGGTGTGAGCTGAAACGTTTTCACGTTGGATTTGCATGTGGCTAATAATTCCTTATACTGAACTTTAGGCATGTCCTCTTTTTTCTTTTCCTTCTTTTTTAAAGAGTGACTACAACTTCCCTCTTCGTATTGACTTCTTGAAAAAGTTGTAATGTGTAGAATTTTCTTGCCTATTCCCTACCCCAGGGCATTTGTTGAGGGCAGGTGTCATTTACAGCCCTGCAGTCCTTGTGACTATTAAGCAACCATTAGCACTTGGTTTAAAGCTGCTGTTATGGGAAACAACCACAAGGCGGCAGCATTATTACGTTCTCAACGCTTGTTACTAGTGCAAAAGAGTCTTCCTGAAAGTAGTGTTCCAAGGTTGTAAATTAGAGTGGAATGTGCTGGGACAAGCCCCCAGAAGTTTATGTCACCTTACTTATGTTTGTTTTTTAAATTTAATTTCTATTTCTTATCGGAGTAAATTTGATTAGAGTGTTGTGGTTTTCTGGCTGTACAGAATCTGCTCAATGATTCATACATATGTCTGGTCATCTTCGGATCCTGTTACCTTGTATGTTATTACAGAAAGTTGAGTAGACCTCCCTTGGTATTTGGTAGGTGTTTTGTCTTTATATATTTTATATGTATTGGTGAGTATATAATTCATATGGTTTATATGTTATATGTTTATATACATTTAACATACATTAGTATATCTGTGTTAGCCCCATAGTCCTAATTTATCCATCCTCCCACCTTTCATTTTGGCTAACCATTAGTTTGTTTTATAAGTCTGTGAGTGTCTTTTTCTGTGAAAATATGTTTATTGGTAGCAACCTTAGGCTAACATGTATACAAGATATCATAGGATATTTATCATTCCCTCTTGACTTACTTAAGCTAATATGATTATTTCTAGGCTCATGTGTAGTCCTGAAAACGGCATTGTTCATTTTTTTCCCGAGGCTACTCTTCCATTCGGTATGTGTACCACTTCTTCTGTGTCCATTTATCTGTTGATGGACATTTTGTTTGCTTCCATGTCTTGGCTATTGTAAATACTGCTGCAATACACGATTTTCCATCCCGTGTCTTTTTTTTTTTAAGATTTTTTTTTTAAATTAATTAATGAATTTATTTATTTATTTTTGGCTGTGCTGGTTCCTTGTTTCTGTGCGAGGGCTTTCTCCAGTTGCGGCAAGTGGGGGCCACTCCTCATCACGGTGCGCGGGCCTCCCACCATCGCGGCCTCTCCCGCTGCGGAGCACAGGCTCCAGATGCGCAGGCTCAGCAGCTTTGGCTCACGGGCCCAATTGCTCCGCGGCATGCGGGATCCTCCCAGACCAGGGATCGAACCCGTGGCCCCTGCCTTGGCAGGCAGACTCTCAACCACTGCACCACCAGGGAAGCCCCATCCCGTGTCTTTTTGATTCTGACTTTCACAGGTGAAAGGCCCAATAGTGGGACTTCCGGATCATATGGTGACTCAATTTTTACCTTTAAATGCGCTGCCATTCTGTTCCTATTATTGGCCGTTACCAGTTTACATCCCACTTAGACCGAGAGGTTACGCTATTCTCCACAACTTCTTCAACATCTATTGTTTGTAGACTTTTTGCTGATGGTCATTCTGACTGGTGTGAGGTGATACCTTTGTGTAGATTGGATTTGCATGCGTCTCATATTTCCTGATGTTTTGCGTTTATCAGTGTCCTTTTCACTTTTTTTTTAAGATTGAGCGAAACGTACAACTTCTAACTGCCTTCTTGAAAAATTTGCTGCGTTTGGATTCTTTTGGCCATTCCCTTCCCCAGGACATTTTTTGAGGGCATGAGTCATTTACAGCCCTGCAGTCCTTGTGAATATTAGTGACCATTAGCAGTAGATTTAAAGCTGCTGTTTGAGGAAACGGCTTTTGGGTGGCAGGATTTCTACGTTGCCAACTCTGCTTGCTAGGGAAACAGAACTTCGCTGCAAGTTGTGGTTTTAGGTTGCAGATTAGAGTGGAATGTGCCAGGACAAACCCCCATAAGTTTAACCTCCGTAATTCTTGTCTGTCTCTTTAAGTTGTAGTTTTTATCAGAGCAAATTTGATTGAAAAAAAATTTTTTTTTGTAGGAGTACAGAATCTTGTTCATTTACACATATACCTATATTTATTGATCTTTGGGTCCTTTTCCATGTAGGTTGTTACAGAGTGTTGAGTAGACCACTCTTGGTATTCCATAGGTCTTTGGGGATTATATATTTTATATGTATTAGTATATGTGTGTTAACCCCAATATCCTAATTTATCCATTCCTCACACGTTTTCTTTGGCTTAACCATAAGTTTGTCTTCTCAATCTGAGATTGCCTTTCTCTATGGAAATATGTTCATTTTTATGAATTTTCAGATAACATAAGGGACATCATAGGGCATTTGTCTTTCTCATTCTGACTTACTTCACGTTGTGTGATTATCTCTAGGCTCCTCTGTGGTGCTGCATATGCCATTCTTTTATTTTTTTCCGTGACGGATATTCCATTCTGTCCATATTACCACTTCTTCTTTGTCCATTCGTCTGATTATGGACCTTTTTTGTGTTTCCATGTCTTGGCTATTTCAGTATTGCTGCAGTGCACATTTGCCTGCCTCTGTCTTTCCGATTCTTGTGGTCTTAGGTTATAGGCCCAAAAGGTGCCCTGCCGCATCATATGGTAGCTCAATTTTTACGTTTTAAAGCAGCTCCGTTCAGTTTTCGTTAGTGCTGTTACCACTTTACATTCCACCAGCATCTAGAAATTACAGAGTTCTCTAAAAGCCCTTAGCATTTATAGTTTGTAGACTTTTTGCTGATGGTCATTTGACTGGTGTGAGCTGAAACGTTTTCACGTTGGATTTGCATGTGGCTAATAATTCCTTATACTGAACTTTAGGCATGTCCTCTTTTTTCTTTTCCTTCTTTTTTAAAGAGTGACTACAACTTCCCTCTTCGTATTGACTTCTTGAAAAAGTTGTAATGTGTAGAATTTTCTTGCCTATTCCCTACCCCAGGGCATTTGTTGAGGGCAGGTGTCATTTACAGCCCTGCAGTCCTTGTGACTATTAAGCAACCATTAGCACTTGGTTTAAAGCTGCTGTTATGGGAAACAACCACAAGGCGGCAGCATTATTACGTTCTCAACGCTTGTTACTAGTGCAAAAGAGTCTTCCTGAAAGTAGTGTTCCAAGGTTGTAAATTAGAGTGGAATGTGCTGGGACAAGCCCCCAGAAGTTTATGTCACCTTACTTATGTTTGTTTTTTAAATTTAATTTCTATTTCTTATCGGAGTAAATTTGATTAGAGTGTTGTGGTTTTCTGGCTGTACAGAATCTGCTCAATGATTCATACATATGTCTGGTCATCTTCGGATCCTGTTACCTTGTATGTTATTACAGAAAGTTGAGTAGACCTCCCTTGGTATTTGGTAGGTGTTTTGTCTTTATATATTTTATATGTATTGGTGAGTATATAATTCATATGGTTTATATGTTATATGTTTATATACATTTAACATACATTAGTATATCTGTGTTAGCCCCATAGTCCTAATTTATCCATCCTCCCACCTTTCATTTTGGCTAACCATTAGTTTGTTTTATAAGTCTGTGAGTGTCTTTTTCTGTGAAAATATGTTTATTGGTAGCAACCTTAGGCTAACATGTATACAAGATATCATAGGATATTTATCATTCCCTCTTGACTTACTTAAGCTAATATGATTATTTCTAGGCTCATGTGTAGTCCTGAAAACGGCATTGTTCATTTTTTTCCCGAGGCTACTCTTCCATTCGGTATGTGTACCACTTCTTCTGTGTCCATTTATCTGTTGATGGACATTTTGTTTGCTTCCATGTCTTGGCTATTGTAAATACTGCTGCAATACACGATTTTCCATCCCGTGTCTTTTTTTTTTTAAGATTTTTTTTTTAAATTAATTAATGAATTTATTTATTTATTTTTGGCTGTGCTGGTTCCTTGTTTCTGTGCGAGGGCTTTCTCCAGTTGCGGCAAGTGGGGGCCACTCCTCATCACGGTGCGCGGGCCTCCCACCATCGCGGCCTCTCCCGCTGCGGAGCACAGGCTCCAGATGCGCAGGCTCAGCAGCTTTGGCTCACGGGCCCAATTGCTCCGCGGCATGCGGGATCCTCCCAGACCAGGGATCGAACCCGTGGCCCCTGCCTTGGCAGGCAGACTCTCAACCACTGCACCACCAGGGAAGCCCCATCCCGTGTCTTTTTGATTCTGACTTTCACAGGTGAAAGGCCCAATAGTGGGACTTCCGGATCATATGGTGACTCAATTTTTACCTTTAAATGCGCTGCCATTCTGTTCCTATTATTGGCCGTTACCAGTTTACATCCCACTTAGACCGAGAGGTTACGCTATTCTCCACAACTTCTTCAACATCTATTGTTTGTAGACTTTTTGCTGATGGTCATTCTGACTGGTGTGAGGTGATACCTTTGTGTAGATTGGATTTGCATGCGTCTCATATTTCCTGATGTTTTGCGTTTATCAGTGTCCTTTTCACTTTTTTTTTAAGATTGAGCGAAACGTACAACTTCTAACTGCCTTCTTGAAAAATTTGCTGCGTTTGGATTCTTTTGGCCATTCCCTTCCCCAGGACATTTTTTGAGGGCATGAGTCATTTACAGCCCTGCAGTCCTTGTGAATATTAGTGACCATTAGCAGTAGATTTAAAGCTGCTGTTTGAGGAAACGGCTTTTGGGTGGCAGGATTTCTACGTTGCCAACTCTGCTTGCTAGGGAAACAGAACTTCGCTGCAAGTTGTGGTTTTAGGTTGCAGATTAGAGTGGAATGTGCCAGGACAAACCCCCATAAGTTTAACCTCCGTAATTCTTGTCTGTCTCTTTAAGTTGTAGTTTTTATCAGAGCAAATTTGATTGAAAAAAAATTTTTTTTTGTAGGAGTACAGAATCTTGTTCATTTACACATATACCTATATTTATTGATCTTTGGGTCCTTTTCCATGTAGGTTGTTACAGAGTGTTGAGTAGACCACTCTTGGTATTCCATAGGTCTTTGGGGATTATATATTTTATATGTATTAGTATATGTGTGTTAACCCCAATATCCTAATTTATCCATTCCTCACACGTTTTCTTTGGCTTAACCATAAGTTTGTCTTCTCAATCTGAGATTGCCTTTCTCTATGGAAATATGTTCATTTTTATGAATTTTCAGATAACATAAGGGACATCATAGGGCATTTGTCTTTCTCATTCTGACTTACTTCACGTTGTGTGATTATCTCTAGGCTCCTCTGTGGTGCTGCATATGCCATTCTTTTATTTTTTTCCGTGACGGATATTCCATTCTGTCCATATTACCACTTCTTCTTTGTCCATTCGTCTGATTATGGACCTTTTTTGTGTTTCCATGTCTTGGCTATTTCAGTATTGCTGCAGTGCACATTTGCCTGCCTCTGTCTTTCCGATTCTTGTGGTCTTAGGTTATAGGCCCAAAAGGTGCCCTGCCGCATCATATGGTAGCTCAATTTTTACGTTTTAAAGCAGCTCCGTTCAGTTTTCGTTAGTGCTGTTACCACTTTACATTCCACCAGCATCTAGAAATTACAGAGTTCTCTAAAAGCCCTTAGCATTTATAGTTTGTAGACTTTTTGCTGATGGTCATTTGACTGGTGTGAGCTGAAACGTTTTCACGTTGGATTTGCATGTGGCTAATAATTCCTTATACTGAACTTTAGGCATGTCCTCTTTTTTCTTTTCCTTCTTTTTTAAAGAGTGACTACAACTTCCCTCTTCGTATTGACTTCTTGAAAAAGTTGTAATGTGTAGAATTTTCTTGCCTATTCCCTACCCCAGGGCATTTGTTGAGGGCAGGTGTCATTTACAGCCCTGCAGTCCTTGTGACTATTAAGCAACCATTAGCACTTGGTTTAAAGCTGCTGTTATGGGAAACAACCACAAGGCGGCAGCATTATTACGTTCTCAACGCTTGTTACTAGTGCAAAAGAGTCTTCCTGAAAGTAGTGTTCCAAGGTTGTAAATTAGAGTGGAATGTGCTGGGACAAGCCCCCAGAAGTTTATGTCACCTTACTTATGTTTGTTTTTTAAATTTAATTTCTATTTCTTATCGGAGTAAATTTGATTAGAGTGTTGTGGTTTTCTGGCTGTACAGAATCTGCTCAATGATTCATACATATGTCTGGTCATCTTCGGATCCTGTTACCTTGTATGTTATTACAGAAAGTTGAGTAGACCTCCCTTGGTATTTGGTAGGTGTTTTGTCTTTATATATTTTATATGTATTGGTGAGTATATAATTCATATGGTTTATATGTTATATGTTTATATACATTTAACATACATTAGTATATCTGTGTTAGCCCCATAGTCCTAATTTATCCATCCTCCCACCTTTCATTTTGGCTAACCATTAGTTTGTTTTATAAGTCTGTGAGTGTCTTTTTCTGTGAAAATATGTTTATTGGTAGCAACCTTAGGCTAACATGTATACAAGATATCATAGGATATTTATCATTCCCTCTTGACTTACTTAAGCTAATATGATTATTTCTAGGCTCATGTGTAGTCCTGAAAACGGCATTGTTCATTTTTTTCCCGAGGCTACTCTTCCATTCGGTATGTGTACCACTTCTTCTGTGTCCATTTATCTGTTGATGGACATTTTGTTTGCTTCCATGTCTTGGCTATTGTAAATACTGCTGCAATACACGATTTTCCATCCCGTGTCTTTTTTTTTTTAAGATTTTTTTTTTAAATTAATTAATGAATTTATTTATTTATTTTTGGCTGTGCTGGTTCCTTGTTTCTGTGCGAGGGCTTTCTCCAGTTGCGGCAAGTGGGGGCCACTCCTCATCACGGTGCGCGGGCCTCCCACCATCGCGGCCTCTCCCGCTGCGGAGCACAGGCTCCAGATGCGCAGGCTCAGCAGCTTTGGCTCACGGGCCCAATTGCTCCGCGGCATGCGGGATCCTCCCAGACCAGGGATCGAACCCGTGGCCCCTGCCTTGGCAGGCAGACTCTCAACCACTGCACCACCAGGGAAGCCCCATCCCGTGTCTTTTTGATTCTGACTTTCACAGGTGAAAGGCCCAATAGTGGGACTTCCGGATCATATGGTGACTCAATTTTTACCTTTAAATGCGCTGCCATTCTGTTCCTATTATTGGCCGTTACCAGTTTACATCCCACTTAGACCGAGAGGTTACGCTATTCTCCACAACTTCTTCAACATCTATTGTTTGTAGACTTTTTGCTGATGGTCATTCTGACTGGTGTGAGGTGATACCTTTGTGTAGATTGGATTTGCATGCGTCTCATATTTCCTGATGTTTTGCGTTTATCAGTGTCCTTTTCACTTTTTTTTTAAGATTGAGCGAAACGTACAACTTCTAACTGCCTTCTTGAAAAATTTGCTGCGTTTGGATTCTTTTGGCCATTCCCTTCCCCAGGACATTTTTTGAGGGCATGAGTCATTTACAGCCCTGCAGTCCTTGTGAATATTAGTGACCATTAGCAGTAGATTTAAAGCTGCTGTTTGAGGAAACGGCTTTTGGGTGGCAGGATTTCTACGTTGCCAACTCTGCTTGCTAGGGAAACAGAACTTCGCTGCAAGTTGTGGTTTTAGGTTGCAGATTAGAGTGGAATGTGCCAGGACAAACCCCCATAAGTTTAACCTCCGTAATTCTTGTCTGTCTCTTTAAGTTGTAGTTTTTATCAGAGCAAATTTGATTGAAAAAAAATTTTTTTTTGTAGGAGTACAGAATCTTGTTCATTTACACATATACCTATATTTATTGATCTTTGGGTCCTTTTCCATGTAGGTTGTTACAGAGTGTTGAGTAGACCACTCTTGGTATTCCATAGGTCTTTGGGGATTATATATTTTATATGTATTAGTATATGTGTGTTAACCCCAATATCCTAATTTATCCATTCCTCACACGTTTTCTTTGGCTTAACCATAAGTTTGTCTTCTCAATCTGAGATTGCCTTTCTCTATGGAAATATGTTCATTTTTATGAATTTTCAGATAACATAAGGGACATCATAGGGCATTTGTCTTTCTCATTCTGACTTACTTCACGTTGTGTGATTATCTCTAGGCTCCTCTGTGGTGCTGCATATGCCATTCTTTTATTTTTTTCCGTGACGGATATTCCATTCTGTCCATATTACCACTTCTTCTTTGTCCATTCGTCTGATTATGGACCTTTTTTGTGTTTCCATGTCTTGGCTATTTCAGTATTGCTGCAGTGCACATTTGCCTGCCTCTGTCTTTCCGATTCTTGTGGTCTTAGGTTATAGGCCCAAAAGGTGCCCTGCCGCATCATATGGTAGCTCAATTTTTACGTTTTAAAGCAGCTCCGTTCAGTTTTCGTTAGTGCTGTTACCACTTTACATTCCACCAGCATCTAGAAATTACAGAGTTCTCTAAAAGCCCTTAGCATTTATAGTTTGTAGACTTTTTGCTGATGGTCATTTGACTGGTGTGAGCTGAAACGTTTTCACGTTGGATTTGCATGTGGCTAATAATTCCTTATACTGAACTTTAGGCATGTCCTCTTTTTTCTTTTCCTTCTTTTTTAAAGAGTGACTACAACTTCCCTCTTCGTATTGACTTCTTGAAAAAGTTGTAATGTGTAGAATTTTCTTGCCTATTCCCTACCCCAGGGCATTTGTTGAGGGCAGGTGTCATTTACAGCCCTGCAGTCCTTGTGACTATTAAGCAACCATTAGCACTTGGTTTAAAGCTGCTGTTATGGGAAACAACCACAAGGCGGCAGCATTATTACGTTCTCAACGCTTGTTACTAGTGCAAAAGAGTCTTCCTGAAAGTAGTGTTCCAAGGTTGTAAATTAGAGTGGAATGTGCTGGGACAAGCCCCCAGAAGTTTATGTCACCTTACTTATGTTTGTTTTTTAAATTTAATTTCTATTTCTTATCGGAGTAAATTTGATTAGAGTGTTGTGGTTTTCTGGCTGTACAGAATCTGCTCAATGATTCATACATATGTCTGGTCATCTTCGGATCCTGTTACCTTGTATGTTATTACAGAAAGTTGAGTAGACCTCCCTTGGTATTTGGTAGGTGTTTTGTCTTTATATATTTTATATGTATTGGTGAGTATATAATTCATATGGTTTATATGTTATATGTTTATATACATTTAACATACATTAGTATATCTATGTTAGCCCCATAGTCCTAATTTATCCATCCTCCCACCTTTCATTTTGGCTAACCATTAGTTTGTTTTATAAGTCTGTGAGTGTCTTTTTCTGTGAAAATATGTTTATTGGTAGCAACCTTAGGCTAACATGTATACAAGATATCATAGGATATTTATCATTCCCTCTTGACTTACTTAAGCTAATATGATTATTTCTAGGCTCATGTGTAGTCCTGAAAACGGCATTGTTCATTTTTTTCCCGAGGCTACTCTTCCATTCGGTATGTGTACCACTTCTTCTGTGTCCATTTATCTGTTGATGGACATTTTGTTTGCTTCCATGTCTTGGCTATTGTAAATACTGCTGCAATACACGATTTTCCATCCCGTGTCTTTTTTTTTTTAAGATTTTTTTTTTAAATTAATTAATGAATTTATTTATTTATTTTTGGCTGTGCTGGTTCCTTGTTTCTGTGCGAGGGCTTTCTCCAGTTGCGGCAAGTGGGGGCCACTCCTCATCACGGTGCGCGGGCCTCCCACCATCGCGGCCTCTCCCGCTGCGGAGCACAGGCTCCAGATGCGCAGGCTCAGCAGCTTTGGCTCACGGGCCCAATTGCTCCGCGGCATGCGGGATCCTCCCAGACCAGGGATCGAACCCGTGGCCCCTGCCTTGGCAGGCAGACTCTCAACCACTGCACCACCAGGGAAGCCCCATCCCGTGTCTTTTTGATTCTGACTTTCACAGGTGAAAGGCCCAATAGTGGGACTTCCGGATCATATGGTGACTCAATTTTTACCTTTAAATGCGCTGCCATTCTGTTCCTATTATTGGCCGTTACCAGTTTACATCCCACTTAGACCGAGAGGTTACGCTATTCTCCACAACTTCTTCAACATCTATTGTTTGTAGACTTTTTGCTGATGGTCATTCTGACTGGTGTGAGGTGATACCTTTGTGTAGATTGGATTTGCATGCGTCTCATATTTCCTGATGTTTTGCGTTTATCAGTGTCCTTTTCACTTTTTTTTTAAGATTGAGCGAAACGTACAACTTCTAACTGCCTTCTTGAAAAATTTGCTGCGTTTGGATTCTTTTGGCCATTCCCTTCCCCAGGACATTTTTTGAGGGCATGAGTCATTTACAGCCCTGCAGTCCTTGTGAATATTAGTGACCATTAGCAGTAGATTTAAAGCTGCTGTTTGAGGAAACGGCTTTTGGGTGGCAGGATTTCTACGTTGCCAACTCTGCTTGCTAGGGAAACAGAACTTCGCTGCAAGTTGTGGTTTTAGGTTGCAGATTAGAGTGGAATGTGCCAGGACAAACCCCCATAAGTTTAACCTCCGTAATTCTTGTCTGTCTCTTTAAGTTGTAGTTTTTATCAGAGCAAATTTGATTGAAAAAAAATTTTTTTTTGTAGGAGTACAGAATCTTGTTCATTTACACATATACCTATATTTATTGATCTTTGGGTCCTTTTCCATGTAGGTTGTTACAGAGTGTTGAGTAGACCACTCTTGGTATTCCATAGGTCTTTGGGGATTATATATTTTATATGTATTAGTATATGTGTGTTAACCCCAATATCCTAATTTATCCATTCCTCACACGTTTTCTTTGGCTTAACCATAAGTTTGTCTTCTCAATCTGAGATTGCCTTTCTCTATGGAAATATGTTCATTTTTATGAATTTTCAGATAACATAAGGGACATCATAGGGCATTTGTCTTTCTCATTCTGACTTACTTCACGTTGTGTGATTATCTCTAGGCTCCTCTGTGGTGCTGCATATGCCATTCTTTTATTTTTTTCCGTGACGGATATTCCATTCTGTCCATATTACCACTTCTTCTTTGTCCATTCATCTGATTATGGACCTTTTTTGTGTTTCCATGTCTTGGCTATTTCAGTATTGCTGCAGTGCACATTTGCCTGCCTCTGTCTTTCCGATTCTTGTGGTCTTAGGTTATAGGCCCAAAAGGTGCCCTGCCGCATCATATGGTAGCTCAATTTTTACGTTTTAAAGCAGCTCCGTTCAGTTTTCGTTAGTGCTGTTACCACTTTACATTCCACCAGCATCTAGAAATTACAGAGTTCTCTAAAAGCCCTTAGCATTTATAGTTTGTAGACTTTTTGCTGATGGTCATTTGACTGGTGTGAGCTGAAACGTTTTCACGTTGGATTTGCATGTGGCTAATAATTCCTTATACTGAACTTTAGGCATGTCCTCTTTTTTCTTTTCCTTCTTTTTTAAAGAGTGACTACAACTTCCCTCTTCGTATTGACTTCTTGAAAAAGTTGTAATGTGTAGAATTTTCTTGCCTATTCCCTACCCCAGGGCATTTGTTGAGGGCAGGTGTCATTTACAGCCCTGCAGTCCTTGTGACTATTAAGCAACCATTAGCACTTGGTTTAAAGCTGCTGTTACGGGAAACAACCACAAGGCGGCAGCATTATTACGTTCTCAACGCTTGTTACTAGTGCAAAAGAGTCTTCCTGAAAGTAGTGTTCCAAGGTTGTAAATTAGAGTGGAATGTGCTGGGACAAGCCCCCAGAAGTTTATGTCACCTTACTTATGTTTGTTTTTTAAATTTAATTTCTATTTCTTATCGGAGTAAATTTGATTAGAGTGTTGTGGTTTTCTGGCTGTACAGAATCTGCTCAATGATTCATACATATGTCTGGTCATCTTCGGATCCTGTTACCTTGTATGTTATTACAGAAAGTTGAGTAGACCTCCCTTGGTATTTGGTAGGTGTTTTGTCTTTATATATTTTATATGTATTGGTGAGTATATAATTCATATGGTTTATATGTTATATGTTTATATACATTTAACATACATTAGTATATCTATGTTAGCCCCATAGTCCTAATTTATCCATCCTCCCACCTTTCATTTTGGCTAACCATTAGTTTGTTTTATAAGTCTGTGAGTGTCTTTTTCTGTGAAAATATGTTTATTGGTAGCAACCTTAGGCTAACATGTATACAAGATATCATAGGATATTTATCATTCCCTCTTGACTTACTTAAGCTAATATGATTATTTCTAGGCTCATGTGTAGTCCTGAAAACGGCATTGTTCATTTTTTTCCCGAGGCTACTCTTCCATTCGGTATGTGTACCACTTCTTCTGTGTCCATTTATCTGTTGATGGACATTTTGTTTGCTTCCATGTCTTGGCTATTGTAAATACTGCTGCAATACACGATTTTCCATCCCGTGTCTTTTTTTTTTTAAGATTTTTTTTTAAATTAATTAATTAATTAATTTATTTATTTTTGGCTGTGCTGGTTCCTTGTTTCTGTGCGAGGGCTTTCTCCAGTTGCGGCAAGTGGGGGCCACTCCTCATCACGGTGCGCGGGCCTCCCACCATCGCGGCCTCTCCCGCTGCGGAGCACAGGCTCCAGATGCGCAGGCTCAGCAGCTTTGGCTCACGGGCCCAATTGCTCCGCGGCATGCGGGATCCTCCCAGACCAGGGATCGAACCCGTGGCCCCTGCCTTGGCAGGCAGACTCTCAACCACTGCACCACCAGGGAAGCCCCATCCCGTGTCTTTTTGATTCTGACTTTCACAGGTGAAAGGCCCAATAGTGGGACTTCCGGATCATATGGTGACTCAATTTTTACCTTTAAATGCGCTGCCATTCTGTTCCTATTATTGGCCGTTACCAGTTTACATCCCACTTAGACCGAGAGGTTACGCTATTCTCCACAACTTCTTCAACATCTATTGTTTGTAGACTTTTTGCTGATGGTCATTCTGACTGGTGTGAGGTGATACCTTTGTGTAGATTGGATTTGCATGCGTCTCATATTTCCTGATGTTTTGCGTTTATCAGTGTCCTTTTCACTTTTTTTTTAAGATTGAGCGAAACGTACAACTTCTAACTGCCTTCTTGAAAAATTTGCTGCGTTTGGATTTTTTTGGCCATTCCCTTCCCCAGGACATTTTTTGAGGGCATGAGTCATTTACAGCCCTGCAGTCCTTGTGAATATTAGTGACCATTAGCAGTAGATTTAAAGCTGCTGTTTGAGGAAACGGCTTTTGGGTGGCAGGATTTCTACGTTGCCAACTCTGCTTGCTAGGGAAACAGAACTTCGCTGCAAGTTGTGGTTTTAGGTTGCAGATTAGAGTGGAATGTGCCAGGACAAACCCCCATAAGTTTAACCTCCGTAATTCTTGTCTGTCTCTTTAAGTTGTAGTTTTTATCAGAGCAAATTTGATTGAAAAAAAATTTTTTTTTGTAGGAGTACAGAATCTTGTTCATTTACACATATACCTATATTTATTGATCTTTGGGTCCTTTTCCATGTAGGTTGTTACAGAGTGTTGAGTAGACCACTCTTGGTATTCCATAGGTCTTTGGGGATTATATATTTTATATGTATTAGTATATGTGTGTTAACCCCAATATCCTAATTTATCCATTCCTCACACGTTTTCTTTGGCTTAACCATAAGTTTGTCTTCTCAATCTGAGATTGCCTTTCTCTATGGAAATATGTTCATTTTTATGAATTTTCAGATAACATAAGGGACATCATAGGGCATTTGTCTTTCTCATTCTGACTTACTTCACGTTGTGTGATTATCTCTAGGCTCCTCTGTGGTGCTGCATATGCCATTCTTTTATTTTTTTCCGTGACGGATATTCCATTCTGTCCATATTACCACTTCTTCTTTGTCCATTCGTCTGATTATGGACCTTTTTTGTGTTTCCATGTCTTGGCTATTTCAGTATTGCTGCAGTGCACATTTGCCTGCCTCTGTCTTTCCGATTCTTGTGGTCTTAGGTTATAGGCCCAAAAGGTGCCCTGCCGCATCATATGGTAGCTCAATTTTTACGTTTTAAAGCAGCTCCGTTCAGTTTTCGTTAGTGCTGTTACCACTTTACATTCCACCAGCATCTAGAAATTACAGAGTTCTCTAAAAGCCCTTAGCATTTATAGTTTGTAGACTTTTTGCTGATGGTCATTTGACTGGTGTGAGCTGAAACGTTTTCACGTTGGATTTGCATGTGGCTAATAATTCCTTATACTGAACTTTAGGCATGTCCTCTTTTTTCTTTTCCTTCTTTTTTAAAGAGTGACTACAACTTCCCTCTTCGTATTGACTTCTTGAAAAAGTTGTAATGTGTAGAATTTTCTTGCCTATTCCCTACCCCAGGGCATTTGTTGAGGGCAGGTGTCATTTACAGCCCTGCAGTCCTTGTGACTATTAAGCAACCATTAGCACTTGGTTTAAAGCTGCTGTTACGGGAAACAACCACAAGGCGGCAGCATTATTACGTTCTCAACGCTTGTTACTAGTGCAAAAGAGTCTTCCTGAAAGTAGTGTTCCAAGGTTGTAAATTAGAGTGGAATGTGCTGGGACAAGCCCCCAGAAGTTTATGTCACCTTACTTATGTTTGTTTTTTAAATTTAATTTCTATTTCTTATCGGAGTAAATTTGATTAGAGTGTTGTGGTTTTCTGGCTGTACAGAATCTGCTCAATGATTCATACATATGTCTGGTCATCTTCGGATCCTGTTACCTTGTATGTTATTACAGAAAGTTGAGTAGACCTCCCTTGGTATTTGGTAGGTGTTTTGTCTTTATATATTTTATATGTATTGGTGAGTATATAATTCATATGGTTTATATGTTATATGTTTATATACATTTAACATACATTAGTATATCTATGTTAGCCCCATAGTCCTAATTTATCCATCCTCCCACCTTTCATTTTGGCTAACCATTAGTTTGTTTTATAAGTCTGTGAGTGTCTTTTTCTGTGAAAATATGTTTATTGGTAGCAACCTTAGGCTAACATGTATACAAGATATCATAGGATATTTATCATTCCCTCTTGACTTACTTAAGCTAATATGATTATTTCTAGGCTCATGTGTAGTCCTGAAAACGGCATTGTTCATTTTTTTCCCGAGGCTACTCTTCCATTCGGTATGTGTACCACTTCTTCTGTGTCCATTTATCTGTTGATGGACATTTTGTTTGCTTCCATGTCTTGGCTATTGTAAATACTGCTGCAATACACGATTTTCCATCCCGTGTCTTTTTTTTTTTAAGATTTTTTTTTAAATTAATTAATGAATTTATTTATTTATTTTTGGCTGTGCTGGTTCCTTGTTTCTGTGCGAGGGCTTTCTCCAGTTGCGGCAAGTGGGGGCCACTCCTCATCACGGTGCGCGGGCCTCCCACCATCGCGGCCTCTCCCGCTGCGGAGCACAGGCTCCAGATGCGCAGGCTCAGCAGCTTTGGCTCACGGGCCCAATTGCTCCGCGGCATGCGGGATCCTCCCAGACCAGGGATCGAACCCGTGGCCCCTGCCTTGGCAGGCAGACTCTCAACCACTGCACCACCAGGGAAGCCCCATCCCGTGTCTTTTTGATTCTGACTTTCACAGGTGAAAGGCCCAATAGTGGGACTTCCGGATCATATGGTGACTCAATTTTTACCTTTAAATGCGCTGCCATTCTGTTCCTATTATTGGCCGTTACCAGTTTACATCCCACTTAGACCGAGAGGTTACGCTATTCTCCACAACTTCTTCAACATCTATTGTTTGTAGACTTTTTGCTGATGGTCATTCTGACTGGTGTGAGGTGATACCTTTGTGTAGATTGGATTTGCATGCGTCTCATATTTCCTGATGTTTTGCGTTTATCAGTGTCCTTTTCACTTTTTTTTTAAGATTGAGCGAAACGTACAACTTCTAACTGCCTTCTTGAAAAATTTGCTGCGTTTGGATTTTTTTGGCCATTCCCTTCCCCAGGACATTTTTTGAGGGCATGAGTCATTTACAGCCCTGCAGTCCTTGTGAATATTAGTGACCATTAGCAGTAGATTTAAAGCTGCTGTTTGAGGAAACGGCTTTTGGGTGGCAGGATTTCTACGTTGCCAACTCTGCTTGCTAGGGAAACAGAACTTCGCTGCAAGTTGTGGTTTTAGGTTGCAGATTAGAGTGGAATGTGCCAGGACAAACCCCCATAAGTTTAACCTCCGTAATTCTTGTCTGTCTCTTTAAGTTGTAGTTTTTATCAGAGCAAATTTGATTGAAAAAAAATTTTTTTTTGTAGGAGTACAGAATCTTGTTCATTTACACATATACCTATATTTATTGATCTTTGGGTCCTTTTCCATGTAGGTTGTTACAGAGTGTTGAGTAGACCACTCTTGGTATTCCATAGGTCTTTGGGGATTATATATTTTATATGTATTAGTATATGTGTGTTAACCCCAATATCCTAATTTATCCATTCCTCACACGTTTTCTTTGGCTTAACCATAAGTTTGTCTTCTCAATCTGAGATTGCCTTTCTCTATGGAAATATGTTCATTTTTATGAATTTTCAGATAACATAAGGGACATCATAGGGCATTTGTCTTTCTCATTCTGACTTACTTCACGTTGTGTGATTATCTCTAGGCTCCTCTGTGGTGCTGCATATGCCATTCTTTTATTTTTTTCCGTGACGGATATTCCATTCTGTCCATATTACCACTTCTTCTTTGTCCATTCATCTGATTATGGACCTTTTTTGTGTTTCCATGTCTTGGCTATTTCAGTATTGCTGCAGTGCACATTTGCCTGCCTCTGTCTTTCCGATTCTTGTGGTCTTAGGTTATAGGCCCAAAAGGTGCCCTGCCGCATCATATGGTAGCTCAATTTTTACGTTTTAAAGCAGCTCCGTTCAGTTTTCGTTAGTGCTGTTACCACTTTACATTCCACCAGCATCTAGAAATTACAGAGTTCTCTAAAAGCCCTTAGCATTTATAGTTTGTAGACTTTTTGCTGATGGTCATTTGACTGGTGTGAGCTGAAACGTTTTCACGTTGGATTTGCATGTGGCTAATAATTCCTTATACTGAACTTTAGGCATGTCCTCTTTTTTCTTTTCCTTCTTTTTTAAAGAGTGACTACAACTTCCCTCTTCGTATTGACTTCTTGAAAAAGTTGTAATGTGTAGAATTTTCTTGCCTATTCCCTACCCCAGGGCATTTGTTGAGGGCAGGTGTCATTTACAGCCCTGCAGTCCTTGTGACTATTAAGCAACCATTAGCACTTGGTTTAAAGCTGCTGTTATGGGAAACAACCACAAGGCGGCAGCATTATTACGTTCTCAACGCTTGTTACTAGTGCAAAAGAGTCTTCCTGAAAGTAGTGTTCCAAGGTTGTAAATTAGAGTGGAATGTGCTGGGACAAGCCCCCAGAAGTTTATGTCACCTTACTTATGTTTGTTTTTTAAATTTAATTTCTATTTCTTATCGGAGTAAATTTGATTAGAGTGTTGTGGTTTTCTGGCTGTACAGAATCTGCTCAATGATTCATACATATGTCTTGTCATCTTCGGATCCTGTTACCTTGTATGTTATTACAGAAAGTTGAGTAGACCTCCCTTGGTATTTGGTAGGTGTTTTGTCTTTATATATTTTATATGTATTGGTGAGTATATAATTCATATGGTTTATATGTTATATGTTTATATACATTTAACATACATTAGTATATCTATGTTAGCCCCATAGTCCTAATTTATCCATCCTCCCACCTTTCATTTTGGCTAACCATTAGTTTGTTTTATAAGTCTGTGAGTGTCTTTTTCTGTGAAAATATGTTTATTGGTAGCAACCTTAGGCTAACATGTATACAAGATATCATAGGATATTTATCATTCCCTCTTGACTTACTTAAGCTAATATGATTATTTCTAGGCTCATGTGTAGTCCTGAAAACGGCATTGTTCATTTTTTTCCCGAGGCTACTCTTCCATTCGGTATGTGTACCACTTCTTCTGTGTCCATTTATCTGTTGATGGACATTTTGTTTGCTTCCATATCTTGTCTATTGTAAATACTGCTGCAGTACATAATTTTCCATCCCGTGACTTTTTGATTCTCGCTTTTACAGGTGAAAGGCACAATAGTGGGCCTTCCGGATCATATGGTGACTCAATTTTTACATTTAAACACTCTGCCATTCTGTTCCTATTATTGGCCATTACCAGATTACATCCCAGTTAGACCGAGAGGGTACGCTATTCTCCACAACTTCTTCAGCATCTATTGTTTGTTGACTTTTTGCTGATGGTCATTCTGACTGGTGTGAGGTGATACCTTAGTGTAGATTGGATTTGCATGCATCTAATAATTCCTGATGTTTTGTGTTTATCAATGTGCTTTTCATTTTTTTTTAAGATAGAGCTAATGTTACAACTTCAAATTGCCTTCTTGAAAAATTTGCCGCGTTTGGATTTTTTTGGCCTTTCCCTACCCCAGGACATTTTTTGAGGGCATGAGTCATTTACAGCCCTGCAGTCCTTGTGAATATTAGTGACCATTAGCAGTAGATTTAAAGCTGCTGTTTGAGGAAACGGCCTTAGTGTGGCAGCATCTCTACATTGCCAACTCTGCTTGCTAGGGAAACAGAACCTTGCTGCAAGTTGTGCTTTTAGGTTGCAGATTAGAGTGGAATGTGCCAGGACAAACCCCCATAAGTTTTAGCCTCCGTAATTCTTGTTTGTTTCTTTAAGTTGTAGTTTTTATCAGAGCAAATTTGATTGAAAAATGTCTTTTTTTCTAGGGTACAGAATCTTGTTCATTTACACATATACATATATCTATTGATCTTTGGGTCCTTTTCCATGTAGGTTGTTACAGAGTGTTGAGTAGACCACTTTTGGTATTCCGTAGGTCTTTGGGGATTAGATAGTTTAAATATATTAGTATATGTGTGTTAACCCCAATATCCTAATTTATCCATTCCTCACACGTTTTCTTTGGCTTAACCATAAGTTTGTCTTCTCAATCTGAGATTGCCTTTCTCTATGGAAATATGTTCATTTTTATGAATTTTCAGATAACATAAGGGACATCATACGGCATTTGTCTTTCTCATTCTGACTTACTTCACGTTGTGTGATTATTTCTAGGCTCCTCTGTGGTGCTGCATATGCCATTCTTTTATTTTTTTTCGTGACTGATATTCCATTCTGTCCATATACCACTTCTTCTTTGTACATTCATCTGATTATGGACCTTTTTTTTGCTTCCATGTCTTGGCTCTTTCAATATTGCTGGAGTGCACATTTGCCAGCCTCTGTCTTTCCGATTCTTGTGGTCTTAGGTTATAGGCCAAAAAGGTGCCCTTCCGCATCATATGGCAGCTTAATTTTTACCTTTTAAAGCAGCTCCATTCAGTTTTCGTTAGTGCTGTTACCACTTTACATTCCACCAGCAGCTAGAAGGTACAGAGTTCTCTAAAAGCCCTTCAGCATTTATAGTTTGCAGAATTTTTGCTGATGGTCATTTGATTGGTGTGAGCTGAAACCTTTTTTACGTTGCATTTGCATGTGGCTAATAATTCCTTATACTGAGCTTTAGGCATGTCCTTTTTTTTCTTTTTCTTTTTTTTTAAAGAGTGACTACAACTTCCCTCTTCATATTGACTTCTTGAACAATTTTCATGTGTTGAATTTTCTTGCCTATTCCCTACCCCAGGGCATTTTTTG
This sequence comes from Balaenoptera borealis, assembly GCF_965194805.1. Classification (NCBI taxonomy): domain Eukaryota; kingdom Metazoa; phylum Chordata; class Mammalia; order Artiodactyla; family Balaenopteridae; genus Balaenoptera; species Balaenoptera borealis. The sequence goes on from NW_028123213.1 coordinate 24,900, forward strand.
AGGATAGGTGTCTTTTACAGCCCTGCAGTCCTTGTGACTATTAAGCAACCATTAGCACCTGGTTTAAAGCTGCTGTTGTGGGAAACAGCCACAAGCCGGCAGCATTATTACGTTCTCAACTCTTTTTACTAGTGCAAAAGATCTTCCTGGAGGTAGTGTTCCAAGGTTGTAAATTAGAATGGAATGTGTTGGGACAAGCCCCCAGAAGTTTATGTCACCTTACTTTTGTTTGTTTTTTAAATTTAATTTCTATTTCTTATCGGAGTAAATTTGATTAGAGTGTTGTGGTTTTCTGGCTGTACAGAATCTGCTCAATGATTCATACATATGTCTGTTCATCTTCGGATTCTGTTACCTTGTATGTTAGTACAGAATGTTGAGTAGACCTCCCTTGGTATTTGGTAGGTGTTTTGTCATTATATATTTTATATGTATTGGTGAGTATATAATTCATATAGTTTATATGTTATATGTTTATATACGTTTAACATACATTAGTATATCTATGTTAGCCCCATAGTCCTAATTTATCCATCCTCCCACCTTTCATTTTGGCTAAGCATTTGTTTGTTTTATAAGTCTGTGAGTGTCTTTTTCTGTGGAAATATGTTTATTGGTAGCAATCTTAGGATAACATGTATACATGGTATCATAGGATATTTGTCATTCCCTCTTGACTTACTTAACCTAATATGATTATTTCTAGGCTCATCTGTAGTCCTGAAAACGGCATTGTTCATTTTTTTCCCGAGGCTACTCTTCCATTTGGTATGTGTACCACTTCTTCTTTGTCCATTTATCTGTTGATGGACATTTTGTTTGCTTCCATGTCTTGGCTGTTGTAAATACTGCTGCATTACACGGTTTTCCATCCTGTTCCTTTTTGATTCTGGCTTTCACAGGTGACAGGCCCAATAGTGGGCCTTCCAGATCATATGGTGACTCAATTTTTACCTTTAAATGCACTGCCGTCCTGTTCCTATTATTTGGCCGTTACCAGTTTACATCCCACTTAGACCGAGAGGTTACGCTTTTCTCCACAACTTCTTCAGCACCTATTGCTTGTTGACATTTTTTTTCACACACACACAGTGTATTTTATTTTTACAAGAGATAAATAGACTGACACTAAGCATTGTACATGGATGACCACAACAAAAGCAACAATGATTGCAATTACCAAACCTGAAACACACTCATACTATGTCATAATATTGACATTCAGTCCAGTAATCCTCCACTGTAACAGCTCCTTTACTTTGCAGTGAAAATTGATTTGTATATTCTTTGCCTCTGAGTCCTTGTGGGATTTTTTTTTAAATTCAGACAGAAAGTCACAAAAATTATACTCATCCTCATCAGTTCACTCAGTCCCATGTAATTAAATTTTTTTTCATCTTGATCTTTTGTTAGCACTTTTTTGAGTTCATCAGTTTTTCATTAGAGTTCTGAAAATGCTTATTCATTCAGTTCAGCAGTACAGTCAGTTACCAGAAACCTGTACTTGTCAGAGTCTTTTCCATGAATTTCTTGAAGATGAAACCCTTTAATAGGAACATATTTGCAAAAGCATCAGACTACACCCAGAACTGTCTGTAAATGAGAAAAGATTTAAAAATGACCACACTTAAAGATGTGATGAAAGTTCATAATAATGCAGTTGACCAGAAAATTAGTTATTTCTGAGATATACATTTTAAAGTAATAACTAGGATTATTACTTATAACATTATACCAGAACATATAAGATTTTTAGAAATTTCATGTAATGTCTGAAACATTTATATTAACATATTTCCATACATATTTCCATACAAATACAAATATAAGATTTTTAGAAATTTCATGTAATGTCTGAAACATTTATATTAACATATTTCCATACAAATAACCCAATGAAAGTTTAGTATTAGTTGTTTTGTTTGTTTGTTTTTTTATACTGCAGGTTTTTATTAGGCATCAATTTTATACACATCAGTGTATACATGTCAATCCCAATCGCCCAATTCAGCACACCACCATCCCCACCCCACTGCAGTTTTCCCCCCTTGGTGTCCATATGTCCATTCTCTACATCTGTGTCTCAACTTCTGCCCTGCAAACCAGCTCATCTGTACCATTTTTCTAGGTTCCACATACATGCATTAATATACGATATTTGTTTTTCTCTTTCTGACTTACTTCACTCTGTATGACAGTCTCTAGATCCATCCACTTCTCAACAAATGACTCAATTTCGTTCCTTTATATGGCTGAGTAATATTCCATTGTATATATGTACCACAACTTCTTTATCCATTCGTCTGTTGATGGGCATTTAGGTTGCTTCCATGACCTGGCTATTGTAAATAGTGCTGCAATGAACATTCGGGTGCATGTGTCTTTTTGAATTACGGTTTTCTCTGGGTATATGCTCAGTAGTGGGATTGCTGGGTCATATGGTAATTCTATTTTTAGTTTTTTAAGGAACCTCCATATTGTTCTCCATAGTGGCTGTATCAATTTACATTCCCACCAACAGTGCAAGAGGTTTCCCTTTTCTCCACACCCTCTCCAGCATTTGTTGTTTGTAGATTTTCTGATGATGCCCATTCTAACAGGAGTGAGGTGATACCTCCTTGTAGTTTTGATTTGCATTTCTCTAATAATTAGCGATGTTGAGCATCTTTTCATGTGCTTCGTGGCCGTCTGTATGTCTTCTTTGGAGAAATGTCTATTTAGGTCTTCTGCCCATTTTTGGATTGGGGTGTTTGTTTCTTTAATATTGAGCTGAATGAGCTGTTTATATATTTTGGAGATTAATCCTTTGTCCGTTGATTCGTTTGCAAATATTTTCTCCCATTCCGAGGGTTGTCTTTTCGTCTTGTTTATGGTTTCCTTTGCTGTGCAAAAGCTTTGAAGTTTCATTAGGTCCCATTTGTTTATTTTTGTTTTTATTTCCATTACTCTAGGAGGTGGATCAAAAAAGATCTTGCTGTGATTGATGTCAAAGAGTGTTCTTCCTATGTTTTCCTCTAAGAGTTTTATAGTGTCCAGTCTTATATTTAGGTCTCTAATCCATTTTGAGTTTATTTTTGTGTACGGTGTTAGGGAGTATTCTAATTTCATTCTTTTACATGTAGCTGTCCAGTTTTCCCAGCACCACTTATTGAAGAGACTGTCTTTTCTCCATTGTATATCTTTGCCTCCTTTGTCATAGATTAGTTGACCATAGGTGCGTGGGTTAATCTCTGGGCTTTCTATGTTGTTCCATTGATCTATGTTTCTGTTTTTGTGCCAGTACCATATTGTCTTGATTACTGTAGCTTTGTAGTATAGTCTGAAGTCAGGGAGTCTGATTCCTCCAGCTCCATTTTTATCCCTCAAGACTGCTTTGGCTATTCAGGGTCTTTTGTGTCTCCATACAAATTTTAAGATGATTTGTTCTAGCTCCGTAAAAAATGCCATTGGTAATTTGATAGGGATTGCATTGAATCTGTAGATTGCTTTGGGTAGTATACTCATTTTCACAATGTTGATTCTTCCAATCCAAGAACATGGTATATCTCTCCATCTGTTGGTATCATCTTTAATTTCTTTCATCAGTGTCTTATAGTTTTCTGCATACAGGTCTTTTGTCTCCCTAGGTAGGTTTATTCCTAGGTGTTTTATTCTTTTTGTTCCAATGGTAAATGGGAGTGTTTCCATAATTTCTCTTTCAGATTTTTCATCATTGGTGTATAGGAATGCAAGAGATTTCTGTGCATTCATTTTGTATCCTGCAACTTTACCATATTCATTCATTAGCTCTAGCAGTTTTCTGGTGGCAGTTTTAGGATTCTCTATGTATAGTATCATGTCATCCGCAAACAGTGACAGTTTTACTTCTTCTTTTCCAATTTGTATTCCTTTTATTTCTTTTTCTTCTCTGATTGCCGTGGCTAGGACTTCCAGAACTATGTTGAATAATAGTGGTGAGAGTGGACATCGTGTCTCGTTCCTGATCTTAGAGGAAATGCTTTCAGTTTTTCACCATTGAGAATGATGTTTGCTGTGGGTTTGTCATATATGGCCTTTATTATGTTGAGGTAGGTTCCCTCTATGCCCACTTTCTGGAGAGTTTTTATCATAAATGGGTGTTGAATTTTGTCAAAAGCTTTTTCTGCATCTATTGAGATGATCATATGGTTTTTCTTCTTCAATTTGTTAATATGGTGTATCACATTGATTGATTTGCGTATATTGAAGAATCCTTGCATCCCTGGGATAAATCCCACTTGATCGTGGTGTATGATCCTTTTAATGTGTTGTTGGATTCTGTTTGCTAGTATTTTGTTGAGGATTTTTGCATCTATATTCATCAGTGATATTGGTCTGTAATTTTCTTTTTTTGTAGTGTCTTTGTCTGGTTTTGGTATCAGGGTGATGGTGGCCTCATAGAATGAGTTTGGGAGTGTTCCTTCCTCTGCAACTTTTTGGAAGAGTTTGAGAAGGATAGGTGTTAGCTCTTCTCTAAATGTTTGATAGAATTCACCTGTGAAGCCATGTGGTCCTGGACTTTTGTTTGTTGGAAGATTTTTAATCACAGTTTCAATTTCATTACTTGTGATTGGTCTGTTCATATTTTCTGTTTCTTCCTGGTTCAGTCTTGGAAGGTTATACCTTTCTAAAAATGTGTCCATTTCTTCCAGGTTGTCCATTTTATTGGCATAAAGTTGCTTGTAGTAGTCTCTTAGGATGCTTTGTATTTCTGCGGTGTCTGTTGTAACTTCTCCTTTTTCATTTCTGATTTTATTGATTTGAGTCCTCTCCCTCTTTTTCTTGATGAGTCTGGCTAATGGCTTATCAATTTTGTTTATCTTCTCAAAGAACCAACTTTTAGTTTTATTAATCTTTGCTATTGTTTTCCTTGTTTCTATTTCATTTATTTCTGCTCTGATCTTTATGATTTCTTTCCTTCTGCTAACTTTGGGTTTTGTTTGTTCTTCTTTCTCTAGTTTCTTTAGGTGTAAGGTTAGATTGTTTACTTGAGATTTTTCTTGTTTCTTGAGATAGGCTTGTATAGCTATAAACTTCCCTCTTAGAACTGCTTTTGCTGCATCCCATAGGTTTTGGGTCGTCGTGTTTTCATTGTCATTTGTCTCTAGGTATTTTTTGATTTCCTCTCTGATTTCTTCAGTGATCTCTTGGTTATTTAGTAACGTATTGTTTAGCCTCCATGTGTTTGTCTGTTTTACGTTTTTTTCCCGGTAATTCATTTCTAATCTCATAGCGTTGTGGTCCGAAAAGATGCTTGATATGATTTCAATTTTCTTAAATTTACTGAGGCTTGATTTGTGACCCAAGATGTGATCTATCCTGGAGAATGTTCCGTGCGCACTTGAGAAGAACGTGTAATCTGCTGTTTTTGGATGGAATGTCCTATATATATCAATTAAATCTAACTGGTCTATTGTGTCATTTAAAGCTTCTGTTTCCTTATTCATTTTCATTTTGGATGATCTGTCCATTGGTGTAAGTGAGGTGTTAAAGTCCCCCACTATGATTGTGTTACTGTCGATCTCCTCTTTTATAGCTGTTAGCAGTTGCCTTATGTATTGAGGTGCTCCTATGTTGGGTGCATATATATTTATAATTGTTATATCTTCTTCTTGGATTGATCCCTTGATCATTATGTAGTGTCCTTCCTTGTCTCTTGTAACATTCTTTATTTTAAAGTCTATTTTATCTGATATGAGTATAGCTACTCCAGCTTTCTTTTGATTTCCATTTGCATGGAATATCTTTTTCCATCCCCTCACTTTCAGTCTGTATGTGTCCCTAGGTCTAAAGTGGGTCTCTTGTAGACAGCATATATATGGGTCTTGTTTTTGTATCCATTCAGCCAGTCTGTGTCTTTTGGTTGGGGCATTTAATCCATTCACGTTTAAGGTAATTATCGATATGTATGTTCCTATGACCATTTTCTTAATTGTTTGGGGTTTGTTTTTGTAGGTCCTTTTCTTCTCTTGTGTTTCCCACTTAGAGAAGTTCCTTTAGCATTTGTTGTAGAGCTGGTTTGGTGGTGCTGAATTCTCGTAGCTTTTGCTTGTCTGTAAAGCTTTTGATTTCTCCATCAAATCTAAATGAGATCCTTGCCGGGTAGAGTAATCTTGGTTGTAGGTTCTTCCCTTTCATCACTTTAAGTATATCATGCCACTCCCTTCTGGCTTGTAGAGTTTCTGCTGAGAAATCAGCTGTTAAGCTTATGGGAGTTCCCTTGTATGTTATTTGTCGTTGTTCCCTTGCTGCTTTCAATAATTTTTCTTTGTCTTTAATTTTTGCCACTTTGATTACTATGTGTCTCGGCGTGTTTCTCCTTGGGTTTATCCTGTATGGGACTCTCTGCGCTTCCTGGACTTGGGTGGCTATTTCCTTTCCCATGTTAGGGAAGTTTTCGACTATAATCTCTTCAAATATTTTCTCTGGTCCTTTCTCTCTCTCTTCTCCTTCTGGGACCCCTATAATGCGAATGTTGTTGCGTTTAATGTTGTCCCAGAGGTCTCTCAGGCTGTCTTCATTTCTTTTCATTCCTTTTTCTTTATTCTGTTCCGCAGCAGTGAATTCCACCATTCTGTCTTCCAGGTCACTTATCCGTTCTTCTGCCTCAGTTATTCTGCTATTGATTCCTTCTAGTGTAGTTTTCATTTCAGTTATTGTATTGGTCATCTCTGTTTGTTTGTTCTTTAATTCTTCTAGGTCTTTGTTAATCATTTCTTGCATCTTCTCGATCTTTGCCTCCATTCTTATTCCGAGGTCCTGGATCATCTTCACTATCATTATTCTGAATTCTTTTTCTGGAAGGTTGCCTATCTCCACTTCATTTAGTTGTTTTTCTGGGGTTTTTTCTTGTTCCTTCATCTGGTACATAGCCCTCTGCCTTTTCATCTTGTCTATCTTTCTGTAACTGTGGTTTTTGGTCCACAGGCTGCAGGATTGTAGTTTTTCTTGCTTCTGCTGTCTGCCCTCTGGTGGTTGAGGCTATCTAAGAGGCTTGATGGGAGGCTCTGGTGGTGGGTAGAGCTGATTGTTGCTGTGGCGGTCAGAGCTCAGTAAAACTTTAATCCACTTGACTGTTGATGGGTGGGGCTGGGTTCCCTCCCTGTTGGTTGTTTTGCCTGAGGCAACCCAACACTGGAGCCTACCTGGGCTCTTTGGTGGGGTTAATGGCAGACTCTGGGAGGGCTCACGCCAAGGAGCACTTCCCAGAACCTCCGCTGCCAGTGTCCTTGTCCCCACGGTGAAACAGAGCCACCCCCCGCCTCTGCAGGAGACCCCCCAACACCAGCAGGTAGGTCTGGTTCAGTCTCCCCCAGGGTCACTGCTCCTTCCCCTGGGTCCCGATGCGCACACTACTTTGTGCGTGCCCTCCAATAGTGGGGTCTCTGTTTCCCCCAGTCCTGTAGAAGTCCTGCAATCAATTCCCACTAGGCTTCAACGTCTGATTCTCTAGGAATTCCTCCTCCCGTTGCAGGACCCCCAAGTTGGGAAGCCTGACGTGGGGCTCAGAACCTTCACTCCAGTGGGTGGACTTCTGTGGTATAAGTGTTCGCCAGTCTGTGAGTCACCCACCCAGCAGTTATGGGATTTGATTTTACTCTGATTGCGCCCCTCCTACCATCTCACTGTGGCTTCTCCTCTGTCCTTGGACGTGGGGTATCCTCCTTGGTGAAGTCCAGGGTCTTCCTGTCAGTGATTGTCCAGCAGCCAGTTGTGATTCTGGTGCTCTCGCAAGAGGGAGTGAGAACACGTCCTTCTACTCCGCCATCTTGGTTAATGCTCTGTTTGTTGACATTTTGCTGATGGTCATTCTGACTGGTGTGAGGTGATACCTTTGTGTAGATTGGATTTGCATGCGTCTCATAATTCCTTATGTTTTGCGTTTATCAATGTTCTTTTCATTTTTTTTTAAGATGGAGCTAAAGTTACAACTTCAAATTGCCTTCTTGAAAAATTTGCCACGTTTGGATTTTTTTGGCCATTCCCTACCCCAGGACATTTTTTGAGGGCATGAATCATTTACAGCCCTGCAGTCCTTGTGAATATTAGTGACCATTAGCAGTAGATTTAAAGCTGCTGTTTGAGGAAAAAGCCTTAGGGTGGCAGCATTTCTACGTTGCCAGCTCTGCTTGCTAGGGAAACAGAACCTTGCTGCAAGTTGTGCTTTTAGGTTGCAGATTAGAGTGGAATGTGCCAGGACAAACCCCCATAAGTTTTAGCCTCCGTAATTCTTGTCTGTGTCTTTAAGTTGTAGTTTTTATCAGAGCAAAATTGATTAAAAAATGTCTTTTTTTCTAGGTGTACAGAATCTTGTTCATTTACACATATACATATATCTATTGATCTTCGGGTCCTTTCCCATGTAGGTTGTTACAGAGTGTTGAGTAGACCACTCTTGGTATTCCATAGGTCTTTGGGGATTATATATTTTATATGTATTAATATATGTGTGTTAACCCCAATATCCTAATTTATCCATTCCTCACACGTTTTCTTTGGCTTAACCATAAGTTTGTCTTCTCAATCCGAGATTGCCTTTCTCTAGGAAATATGTTCATTTTTATGAATTTTCAGATACCATAAGGGACATCATAGGGCATCTGTCTTTCACATTCTGACTTACTTCACGTTGTGTGATTATCTCTAGACTCATCTGTGGTGCTGCATATGCCATTCTTTTATTTTTTTTGTGACTGATACTCCAATCTGTCCACATACCACTTCTTCTTTGTCCATTCATCTGATTATGGACCTTTTTTTTGCTTCCATGTCTTGGCAATTTCAATATTGCTGCAGTGCCATTTGCCTGCCTCTGTCTTTCCGATTCTTGTGGTCTTAGGTTATAGGCCAAAAAGGTGCCCTGCAGCATCATATGGTAGCTTAATTTTTACCTTTTCAAGCAGCTCCATTCAGTTTTCGTTAGTGCTGTTACCACTTTACATTCCACCAGCAGCTAGAAGGTACAGAGTTCTCTAAAAGCCCTTCAGCATTTATAGTTTGTAGACTTTTTGCTGATGGTCATTGGACTGGTGTGAGCTGAAACCTTTTTGGAAGTTGGATTTGCATGTGGCTAATAATTCCTTATACTGAGCTTTAGGCATGTCCTTTCTTTCCTTTTCCTTTTTTATTTAAAGAGTGACTACAATTTCCCTCTTCATATTGACTTCTTGAAACATTTGTCATGTGTAGAATTTTCTTGCCTATTCCCTACCCCAGGGCATTTTTTGAGGACAGGTGTCATTTACAGCCCTGCAGTCCTTGTGACTATTAAGCAACCATTAGTACCTGGTTTAAAGCTGCTGTTGTGGGAAACAGCTACAAGGCGGCAGCATTATTACGTTCTCAACTCTTGTTACTGGGGCAACAGAGTCTTCCTGGAGGTAGTGTTCCAAGGTTGTAAATTACACTGGAATGTGCTGTGACAAGCCCCCAGAAATTTATGTCACCTTACTTATGTTTGTTTTTTAAATTTAAATTCTATTTCTTATCGGAGTAAATTTGATTAGAGTGTTGTGGTTTTCTGGCTGTACAGAATCTGCTCAATGATTCATACATATGTCTGTTCATCTTCGGATTCTGTTACCTTGTATGTTATTACAGAATGTTGAGTAGACCTCCCTTGGTATTTGGTAGGTGTTTTGTCATTATATATTTTATATGTATTGGTGACTATATAATTCATATAGTTTAGGTACATGTAGCATACATTAGTATATGTATGTTAGCCCCATAGTCCTAATTTATCCATCCTCCCACCTTTCATTTTGGCTAACCATTAGTTTGTTTTATAAGTCTGTGATTGTCTTTTTCTGTGGAAATATGTTCATTGGTAGCAATCGTAGGATAACATGTATAAATGATATCATAGTATATTTGTCATTCCCTCTTGACTTACTTAACCTAATATGATAATTTCTAGGCTCATTTGTAGTCCTGAAAACGGCATTGTTCATTTTTTTCCCAAGTCTACTATTCCATTCTGTCCATATACCACTTTTTCTTTGTCCATTCATCTGTTTATGGAACTTTTTTTTGCTTCCATGTCTTGGCTATTTCAGTATTGCTGCAGTGCACATTTGCCTGCCTCTGTCTTTCCGATTCTGGTGGTCTTAGGTTATAGGCCCAAAAGGTGCCCTGCTGCATTATATGGCAGCTCAATTTTTACCTTTTAAAGCAGCTCCATTCAGTTTCCGTGAGTGCTGTTACCACTTTACATCCCACCAGCAGCTAGAAGGATGACAGTTCTCTAAAACCCCTTCAGCATTTATAGTTGGTAGACTTTTTGCTGATGGTCATTTGACTGGTGTGAGCTGAAACCTTTTTCACGTTGCCTTTGCATGTGGCTAATAATTCCTTATACTGAGCTTTAGGCATATCCTTTTTCTTCTTTTCCCTTTTTTTTAAAGAGTGATTACAACTTCCTTCTTCCTATTGACTTCTTGAAAAATTTGTCATGTGTTGAATTTTCTTGCCTATTCCCTATCGCAGGGCATTTTTTTTTTTAATTTTATTTATTTATTTATGACTGTGTTGGGTCTTCATTTCTGTGCGAGGGCTTTCTCTAGTTGCGGCAAGTGGGGGCCACTCTTCATCGCGTTGCGCGGGCCTCTCACTATCGTGGCCTCTCCCGATGCGGAGCACAGGCTCCAGACGCGCAGGCTCAGCAATTGTGGCTCACGGGCTCAGTCGCTCCGCGGCATGTGGGATCTTCCCAGACCAGGGCTCGAACCCGTGTCCCCTGCGTTGGCAGGCAGATTCTCAACCACTGCGCCACCAGGGAAGCCCCCCAGGGCATTTTTTGAGGACAGGTGTCATTTACAGCCCTGCAGTCCTTGTGACTATTAAGCAACCATTAGCACTTGGTTTAAAGCTGCTGTTGTGGGATACAGCCACAAGGCAGCAGCATTATTACGTTCTCAGCCCTTGTTACTAGTGCAAAAGAATCTTCCTGGAGGTAGAGTTCCAAGGTTGTATATTAGAGTGGATTGTGCTGGGAAAGGCCCCCAGAACTTTATGTCTCCTTACTTATGTTTGCTTTTTAAATTTAATTTCTATTTCTTATCGGAGTAAACTTGATTAGAGTGTTGCGGTTTTCTGGCTGTACAGAATCTGCTCAATGATTCATACATATGTCTGTTCATCTTCAGGTCCTGTTACCATGTATGTTAATACAGAATGTTGAGTAGACCTCCCTTGGTATTTGGTAGGTTTTTGTCATTATATATTTTATATGTATTGGTGACTATATAATTCATAGTGTTTATATGTTATATGTTTATATACATTTAACATACATTAGTATATGTATGTTAGCCCCATAGTCCTAATTTATCCATCCTCCCACCTTTCATTTTGGCTAAGCATTTGTTTGTTTTATAAGTCTGTGAGTGTCTGTTTCTGTGGAAATATGTTCATTGGTAGCAATCTTAGGATAACATGTATACATGATATCATAGGATATTTGTCATACCCTTTTTACTTACTTAATGTTATATGATTATTTCTAGGCTCATCTGTAGTCCTGAAAACGGCATTGTTAATTTTTTTCCCGAGGCTACTATTCCACTCGGTATGTATACCACTTCTTCTTTGTCCATTTATCTTTGATGGACATTTTGTTTGCTTCCATGTCTTGGCTATTGTAAATACTGCTGCAATACACGATTTTCCATCCCGTGTCTTTTTGATTCTGGCTTTCACAGGTGACAGGCCCAATTGTGGGCCTTCCGGATCATATGGTGAGTCAATTTTTACCTTTAAACGTGCTGCCATTTTGTTCCTATTATTGGCCGTTATCAGTTTACATCCCACTTAGACCGAGAGGTTACGCTATTCTCCACAACTTCTTCAGCATCTATTGTTTGTTGACTTTTTGCTGATGGTCATTCTGACTGGTGTGACGTGATACCTTTGTGTAGATTGGATTTGCATGCATCTAATAATTCCTGATGTTTTGCATTTATCAATGTGCTTTTCATTTTTTTTAAGATAGAGCTAATGTTACAACTTCAAATTGCCTTCTTGAAAAATTTGCCGCGTTTGGATTTTTTTGGCCTTTCCCTACCCCAGGACATTTTTTGAGGGCATGAGTCATTTACAGCCCTGCAGTCCTTGTGAATATTAGTGACCATTAGCAATAGATTTAAAGCTGCTGTTTCAGAAAACGGCCTTAGTGTGGCAGCATCTCTACGTTGCCAACTCTGCTTGCTAGGGAAACAGAACCTTGCTGCAAGTTGTGCTTTTAGGTTGCAGATTAGAGTGGAATGTGCCAGGACAAACCCCCATAAGTTTTAGCCTCCGTAATTCTTGTTTGTGTCTTTAAGTTGTAGTTTTTATCAGAGCAAATTTGATTGAAAAATGTCTTTTTTTTCTAGGTGTACAGAATCTTATTCATTTACAGATATACATATATCTATTGATCTTTGGGTCCTTTTCCATGTACGTTGTTACAGAGTGTTGAGTAGACCACTTTTGGTATTCCATAGGTCTTTTGGGATTATATATTTTATATGTATTAGTATATGTGTGTTAACCCCAATATCCTAATTTATCCATTCCTCACACGTTTTCTTTGGCTTAACCATAAGTTTGTCTTCTCAGTCTGAGATTTCCTTTCTCTATGGAAATATGTTCATTTTTATGAATTTTCAGATAACATAACGGACCTCATAGGGCATTTGTCTTTCGCATTCTGACTTACTTCACGCTGTGTGATTATCTCTAGGCTCCTCTGTGGTGCTGCATATGCCATTCTTTTATTTTTACTCGTGACTGAGATTCCATTCTGTCCATATACCCCTTCTTCTTTGACCATTCATCTTATTATGGACCTGTTTTTTGCTTCCATGTCTTGGCTATTTCAGTATTGCTGCAGTGCACATTTGCCTGTCGCTGTCTTTCCGATTCTGGTCGTCTTATGATATAGGCCCAAAAGGTGCCCTGCCGTATCATATGTAGCTCAGTTTTAACCTTTTAAAGCAGCTCCATTCAGTTTTTGTTAGTGCTGTTACCACTTTACATCCCACCAGCAACTAGAAGGTACACAGTTCTGTAAAACCCCTTCAGAATTTATAGTTTTTAGACTTTTTGCTGATGGTGATTTGACTGGTGTGAGCTGAAACCTTTTTTTTTAAACATCTTTATTGAAGTATAATTGCTTTACAATGGTGTGTTAGTTTCTGCTTTATAACAAAGTGAATCAGTTATTCATATACATATGTTCCCATATCTCTTCCCTCTTGCATCTCCCTCCCTCCCACCCTCCCCATCCCACCCCTCTAGGTGGTCACACAGCACCGAGCTGATCTGCCTGTGCTATGCGGCTGCTTCCCACTAGCTATCTATTTTACATTTGGTAGTGTATATATGTCCATGACACTCTCTCACCCTGTCACATCTCACCCGTCCCCTTCCCCATATCCTCAAGTCCATTCTCTAGTAGGTCTGTGCGTTTATTCCCGTCTTGCCACTAAGTTCTTCATGGCCTTTTTTTCCCCTTAGATTCCATATATATGTGTTAGCATACTGTATTTGTTTTTCTCTTTCTGACTTACTTCACTCTGTATGACAGACTCTAACTCCATCCACCTCATTACAAATACCTCCATTTCATTTCTTTTTATGTCTGAGTAATATTCCATTGTACATATGTGCCACATCTTCTTTATCCATTCATCCGATGATGGACACTTAGCTTGCTTCCATGTCCTGGCTATTGTAAATAGAGCTGCAATGAACATTTTGGTCCATGACTCTTTTGGAACTATGGTTTTCTCAGGGTATATCCCCAGTAGTGGGATTGCTGGCTCGTATGGTAGTTCTATTTGTAGTTTTTTAAGGAACCTCCCTACTGTTCTCCATAGTGGCTGTATCAATTTACATTCCCACCAACAGTGCAAGAGTGTTCCCTTTCCTCCACACCCTCTCCAGCATTTATTGTTTCTAGATTTTTTGATGATGGCCATTCTGACCGGTGTGAGATGATATCTCATTGTAGTTTTGATTTGCATTTCTCTAGTGATTAATGATGTTGAGCATTCCTTCATGTGTCTGTTGACAATCTGTGTATCTTCTTTGGAGAAATGTCTATTTAGGTCTTCTGCCCATTTTTGGATTGGGTTTTTCGTTTTTTTTGTTATTGAGCTGCATGAGCTGCTTGTAAATCTTGGAGATTAATCCTTTGTCAGTTGCTTCATTTGCAAATATTTTCTCCCATTCTGAGGGTTGTCTGTTGGTCTTGTTTATGGTTTTCTTTGCTGTGCAAAAGCTTTTAAGTTTCATTAGGTCCCATTTGTTTGTGTTTTTATTTCCATTTCTCTAGGAGCTGGGTCAAAAAGAATCTTGCTGTGATTTATGTCATAGAGTGTTCTGCCTATGTTTTCCTCTAAGAGTTTGATAGTGTCTGGCCTTACACTTAGGTATTTAATCCATTTTGAGTTTATTTTTGTGTATGGTGTCAGGAAGTGTTCTAATTTCATACTTTTACATGTATCTGTCCAATTTTCCCAGCACCACTTATTGAAGAGGCTGTCTTTTCTCCACTGTATATGCTTGCCTCCTTTATCAAAGATAAGGTGACCATATGTGCGTGGGTTTATCTCTGGGCTTTCTATCCTGTTCCATTGATATATATTTCTGTTTTTGTGCCAGTACCAAACTGTCTCGATTACTGTAGCTTTGTAATATCGTCTGAAGTCAGGGAGCCTGATTCCTCCAGCTCCATTTTTCGTTCTCAAGATTGCTTTGGCTATTCGGGGTCTTGTGTTTCCATACAAATTGTGAAATTTTTTGTTCTAGTTCTGTGAAAAATGCCAGTGGTAGTTTGATAGGGATTGCATTGAATCTGTAGATTGCTTTAGGTAGTAGACTCATTTTCACAATGTTGATTCTTCCAATCCAAGAACATGGTATATCTCTCCATCTATTTGTATCATCCTTAATTTCTTTCACCAGTGTCTTATAATTTTCTGCATACAGGTCTTTTGTCTCCTTAGGTAGGTTTATTCCTAGATATTTTATTCTTTTTGTTGCAGTGGTAAACGGGAGTGTTTTTTTAATTTCACTTTCAGATTTTTCATCATTAATGTATAGAAATGCAAGAGATTTCTGTGCATTAATTTTGTATCCTGCTACTTCCCCAAATTCATTGATTAGCTCTAGGAGTTTTCTGGTAGCATCTTTAGGATTCTCTATGTATAGTATCATGTCATCTGCAAACAGTGACAGCTTTACTTCTTCTTTTCCGATTTGGATTCCTTTTATTTCTTTTTCTTCTCTGATTGCTGTGGCTAACACTTCCAAAACTATGTTGAATAATAGTGGTGAGAGTGGGCAACCTTGTTTTGTTACTGATCTTAGTGGAAATGGTTTCAGTTTTTCACCATTGAGGACAATGTTGGCTGTGGGTTTGTCATATATGGCCTTTATTATGTTGAGGAAAGTTCCCTCTATGCCTACTTTCTGCAGGGCTTTTATCATAAATGGGTGTTGAATTTTGTCGAAAGCTTTCTCTGCATCTATTGAGATGATCATATGGTTTTTCTCCTTCAGTTTGTTAATATGATGTATCACGTTGATTGATTTGCGTATATTGAAGAATCCTTGCATTCCTGGAATAAACCCCACTTGATCATGGTGTATAATCCTTTTAATGTGCTGTTGGATTCTGTTTGCTAGTATCTTGTTGAGGATTTTTGCATCTATGTTCATCAGTGATATTGGCCTGTAGTTTTCTTTCTTTGTGACATCTTTGTCTGGTTTTGGTATCAGGGTGATGGTGGCCTCATAGAATGAGTTTGGGAGTGTTCCTCCCTCTGCAATTTTTTGGTAGAGCTTGAGAAGGATGGGTGTTAGCTCTTCTCTAAAAGTTTGATAGAATTCACCTGTGAAGCCATCTGGTCCTGGGCTTTTGTTTGTTGGAAGGTTTTTAATCACAGTTTCAATTTCAGTGCTTGTGATTGGTCTGTTGATATTTTCTATTTCTTCCTGTTTCAGTCTCAGCAGGTTGTGCATTTCTAAGAATCTGTCCATTTCTTCCAGGTTGTCCATTTTATTGGCATAGAGTTGCTTGTAGTAATCTCTCATGATCGTATGTATTTCTGCAGTGTCAGTGGTTACTTCTCCTTTTTCATTTCTAATTCTATTGATTTGAGTCTTCTCCCTTTTTCTCTTGATGAGTCTGGCTAATGGTTTATCAACTTTGTTTATCTTCTCAAAGAACCAGCTTTTAGTTTCATTGATTTTTGCTATTGTTTCCTTCATTTCTTTTTCATTTATTTCTGATCTGATCTTTATGATTTCTTTCCTTCTGCTAGCTTTGGGGTTTTTTTGTTCTTCTTTCTCTAATTGCTTCAGGTGCAAGGTTAGGTTGTTTATTCGAGATGTTTCCTGTTTCTTGAGGTAGGCTTGTATTGCTATAAACTTCCCTCTTAGCACTGCTTTTGCTGCGTCCCATAGGTTTTGTGTCGTCGTGTCTCCATTGTCATTTGTTTCTAGGTATTTTTTGATTTCCCCTTTGATTTCTTCAGTGATCACTTCGTTATTAAGTAGTGTATTGTGTAGCTTCCATGTGTTTGTATTTTTTACAGATCTTTTCCTGTAATTGATATCTAGTCTCATAGCGTTGTGGTTGGAAAAGATACTTGATACGATTTCAATTTTCTTAAGTTTACCAAGGCTTGATTTGTGACCCAAGATATGATCTATCCTGGAGAATATTCCATGAGCACTTGAGAAAAATGTGTATTCTGTTGTTTTTGGGTGGAATGTCCTATAAATATCAATTAAGTCCATCTTGTTTAATGTATCATTTAAAGCTTGTGTCTCCTTATTTATTTTCATTTTGGATGATCTGTCCATTGGTGAAAGTGGGGTGTTAAAGTCCCCTACTATGATTGTGTTGCTGTCGATTTCCCCTTTTATGGCTGTTAGTATTTGCCTTATGTATTGAGGTGCTCCTATGTTGGGTGCATAAACATTTACAATTGTTATACCTTCCTCTTGGATCGATCCCTTGATCATTATATAGTGTCCTTCTTTGTCTCTTGTAATAGTCTTTATTTTAAAGTCTATTTTGTCTGATATGAGAATTGCTACTCCAGCTTTCTTTTGATTTCCATTTGCATGGAATATCTTTTTCCATCCCCTCACTTTCAGTCTGTATGTGTCTCTAGGTCTGAAGTGGGTCTCTTGTAGACAGCATATATATGGGTCTTGTTTTTGTATCCATTCAGCCAGTCTGTGTCTTTTGGTGGGAGCATTTAATCCATTTACATTTAAGGTAATTATCGATATGTATGTTCCTATTCCCATTTTCTTAAATGTTTTGGGTTTGTTATTGTAGGTGTTTTCCTTCTCTTGTGTTTCTTGCCTAGAGAAGTTCCTTTAGCATTTGTTGTAAAGCTGGTTTGGTGGTGCTGAACTCTCTCAGCTTTTGCTTGTCTGTAAAGGTTTTAATTTCTCCATCAAATCTGGATGAGATCCTTGCTGGGTAGATTAATCTTGGTTGTAGGTTTTTCTCCTTCATCACTTTAAGTATATCCTGCCACTCCCTTCTGGCTTGCAGAGTTTCTGCTGAAAGATCAGCTGTTAACCTTATGGGGATTCCCTTGTGTGTTATTTATTGTTTTTCCCTTGCTGCTTTTAATATGTTTTCTTTATATTTAATTTTTGACAGTTTGATTAATATATATCTTGGCGTGTTTCTCCATGGATTTATCCTGTATGGGACTCTCTGTGCTTCCAGGACTTGATTAACTATTTCCTTTCCCACATTAAGGAAGTTTTCAACTATAATCTCTTCAAATATTTTCTCAGTCCCTTTCTTTTTCTCTTCTTCTTCTGGGACCCCTATAATTCGAATGTTGGTGTGTTTAATGTTGTCCCAGAGGTCTCTGAGAGTGTCCTCAGTTCTTTTCATTCTTTTTTCTTTATCCTGCTCTGCAGTAGTTATTTCCACCATTTTATCTTCCAGGTCACTTATCCGTTCTTCTGCCTCAGTTATTCTGCTATTGATCCTACCTAGAGTATTTTTAATTTCATTTATTGTGTTTTTCATCATTGCTTGGTTCCCCTTTAGTTCTTCTACATCCTTGTTAAATGTTTCTTGCATTTTGTCTATTCTATTTCCAAGATTTTGGATCATCCTTACTATCATTATTCTGAATTCTTTTTCAGGTAGACTACCTATTTCCTCTTCATTTGTTAGGTCTGGTGTGTTTTGACCCTGCTCCTTCATCTGCTGTGTGTTTTTCTGTTGCCTCATTCTGCTTATCTTACTGTGTTTGGGGTCTCCTTTTCACAGGCTGCAGGTTCGTAGTTCCCGTTGTTTTTGGTATCTGTCCCCAGTGGCTAAGGTTGGTTCAGTGGGTTGTGTAGGCTTCCTGGTGGAGGTAACTAGTGCCTGTGTTCTGGTGGATGAGGCTGGATCTTGTCTTTCTGGTGGGCACGTCCACGTCTGGTGGTGTATTTTGGGGTGTCTGTGGCCTTATTATGATTTTAGGCAGCCTCTCTGCTAATGGATGGGGCTGTGTTCCTGTCTTGCTAGTTGTTTGGCATAGGGTGTCCAGCCCTGTAGCTTGCTGGTCGTTGAGTGAAGCTGGGTCTTGATGTTGAGATGGAGATCTCTGAGAGATTTTTGCCGTTTGGTATTACGTGGAGCTGGGAGGTCTCTTGTGGACCAGTGTCCTGAAGTTGGCTCCCCCACCTCAGAGGCACAGCCCTGATGCCTGGCTGGAGCACCAAGAGCCTTTCATCCACACGGCTCAGAGTAAAAGGGAGAAAAAATAGAAAGAAAGAGGATAAAATATAGTGAAGTAAAATAAAGCTATTATAAAGCAAAGCTATACAGACAAAATCTCACCCAGAAGTATATACATATACACTCACAAAAAAAGGAAAAGGGGAAAAATTAATATATCCTGCTCCCAAAGTCCACCTCCTGAATTTGGGATGATTCATTGTCTATTCAGGTATTCAACAGATGCAGGCACATCAAGTTGTTCGTGGAGTTTTAATCCGCTGCTTCTGAGGCTGCTGGGAGAGATTTCCCTTTCTCTTCTTTGTTCGCACAGCTCCCGGGGTTCAGCTCTGGATTTCGACCCGCCTCTGCGTGTAGGTCGCCTGAGGGCGTCTGTTCCCCGTCCAGACAGAACGGGGTTAAAGGAGCAGCTGCTTCGGGGGCTCTGGCTCACTCAGGCCGGGGTGAGGGAGCGGTACGGAGGAGGCGGGGTGAGACTGTGGTGGCAGAGGCTGGAGTGACGTTGCAGCAGCCTGAGACGCGCCGTGCGTTCTCCCGGGGAAGTTGTCCCCGGATCACGGGAGCCTGGCCGTGGCGGGCTGCACAGGCTCCTGGGAGGGGCGGTGTGGAGACTGACCTGTGCTCGCACACAGGCTTTTTGGTGGCGGCAGCAGCAGACTTAGCGTCTCATGCCCGTCTCTGGGGCCCGCGCTGATCGCCGCGGCTCGCGCCCGTCTCTGGAGTTCATTTAGGTGGCGCTCTGAATCCCCTCTCCTTGCACGCCGCGAAACAAAGAGGCAAGAAAAAGTCTCTTGCCTCTTCAGCAGCTGCAGACTTTTTCCCGGACTCCCTCCTGGCCAGCTGTGGTGCGCTAACCCCTTCAGGCTGTGTTCACGCCGCCAACCCCAGTCCTCTCCCTGCAATCCGACTGAAGCCCGAGCCTCAGCTCCCAGCCCCCGCCTGCCCTGGCGGGCGAGCAGACAAGCCTCTCGGGCTGGTGAGTGCTGCTTGGCGCTGATCTTCTGTGCTGGAATCTCTCTGCTTTTCCCTCTGCGCCCCTGTTGCTGTGGGGTCCACGCTGATAGCCGTGGCTCGCGCCCGTCTCTGGAGCTCGTTTAGGTGGCGCTCTGAATACCCTCTCCTCGCGCACCAGGAAACAAAGAGGGAAGAAAAAGTCTCTTGCCTCTTCGGCAGCTGCAGACTTTTTCCTGGACTCCCTCCCGGCTAGCTGTGGTGCGCTAACCCCTTCAGGCTGTGTTCACGCTGCCAACCCCAGTCCTCTCCCTGCGATCCGACCAAAGCCCGAGCCTCAGCTCCCATCCCCTGCCCACCATGGCGGGTGAGCAGACAAGACTCTCTGGCTGGTGAGTGCTGCTCGGAGCCGAGCCTCTGTGCGGGAGTCTCTCTGCTTTGCCCTCCGCACCCCTGTGGCTGCACTCTCCTCCGTGGCTCTGAAGCTTCCCTCCTCTGCCACCCACAGTCTCTGAACACGAAGGGGCTTCCTAGTGCGTGGAAACCTTTCCTCCTTCATGGCACCCTCCCACTGGTGCAGGTCCCGTCCCTATTCTTTTGGCTCTGTTATTTCTTTTTTCTTTTGCCCTACCCAAGTCCGTAGGGAGTTTCTTGCCTTTTAGGAGGTCTGACGTTTTCTGCCAGCGTTCAGTGAGTGTTCTGTAGGAGCAGTTCCACGTGTAGATGTATTTCTAATGTATCTGTGGGAAGGAAGGTGATCTCCGCATCTTAATCTTCTGCCATCTTCTTTACCTCTCTGAAACATTTTTGGAGGTTGGATTTGCATGTGGCTAATAATTCCTTATACTGAGCATTAGGCATGTCCTTTTTTTTCTTTTCCTTCTTTTTTTAAAGAGTGAGTACAACTTCTCTCTTCATATTGACTTCTTGAAAAATTTGTCATGTGTTGAATTTTCTTGCCTATTCCCTAACCCAGGGCATTTTTTGAGGGCAGGTGACATTTACAGCCCTGCACTCCTTGTGACTATTAAGCAACCATTAGCATTGGGTTTAAAGCTGCTGTTGTGTGAAACAGCCACAAGGGGGCAGCATTATTATGTTCTCAATTCTTGTTACTAGGGCAACAGAGTCTTCCTGGAGGTAGTATTCTGAGGTTGTAAATTAGAGTGGAATGTGCTGGGACAATCCCCCAATAGTTTATGTCTCCTTACTTAGGTTTGTTTTTAAAATTTAATTTCTATTTCTTATCAGAGTAAATTTGATTAGAGTGTTGTGATTGGCTGTACAGAATCTGCTCAATGTTTCATACATATGTCTGTTCATCTTCGGATCCTGTTACCGTGTATGTTATTACAGAACGTTGAGTAAACCTCCCTTGGTATTTGGTAGGTGTTTTGTCATTATATATTTTATATGTATTGGTGACTATATAATTCATATAGTTTATATGTTATATGTTTATATACATTTAACATATATTAGTATATGTATGTTAGCCCCATAGTCTTAATTTATCCATCCTCCCACCTTTCATTTTGCCTAACCATTAGTTTGTTTTATAAGTCTGTGAGTGTCTTTTTCTGTGGAAATATGTTCATTGGTAGCAATCTTAGGATAACATGTATAAATGATATCATAGGATATTTGTCATTCCCTTTTGACTTACGTAACCTAATATGATTATTTCTAGGCTCATCTGTAGTTCTGAAAACGGCATTGTTCATTTTTCTCCCGAGGCTACTATTCCGTTCGGTACGTGTACCACTTCTTCTTTGTCCATTTATCTGTTGATGGACATTTTGTTTGCTTCCATGTGATGGCTATTGTAAATACTACTGCAATACACGATTTTCCATCCCGTGTCTCTTAGATTCTGGCTTTCTCAGGTGACAGGCCCTATAGTGGGCCTTCCGGATCATATGGTGACTCAATTTTTCCTTTAAACGCACTGCCATTCTGTTCCTATTATTGCCTGTTACCGGTTTACATCCCAGTTAGACCGAGAGGTTACGCTATTCTCCACAACTTCTTCAACATCTATTGTTTGTTGACTTTTTGCTGATGGTCATTCTGACTGGTTTGACCTGATACCTTCCTGTAGATTGGATTTGCATGTGTCTAATAATTCCTGATGTTCTGCGTTTATCAATGTCCTTTTCATGTTTTTTAAGATTGAGCTAAACTTACAACTTCAAATTGCCTTTTTGAAAAATTTGCCGCATTTGGATTTTTTTGGCCATTCCCTACGCCAGGACATTTTTTGAGGGCATGAGTCATTTACAGCCCTGTGAATATTAGTGATCATTAGCAGTAGATTGAAAGCTGCTGTTTGTGGAAACGGCCTTAGGGTGGCAACATTTCTACGTTGCCAACTCCGCTTGCTAGGGAAACAGGACTTTGCTGCAAGTTGTGCTTTTAGGTTGCAACTTAGAGTGGAATGTGGCCAGACAAACCCCCATAAGTTTTAGCCACCTTAATTCTTGTTTGTGTCTTTAAGTTGTAGTTTTTATCAGAGCAAATTTGATTGAAAAATGTCTTTTGTTCTAGGTGTACAGAATATTGTTCATTTAGACATATACATATATCTATTGATCTTTGGGTCCTTTTCGATGTAGGTTATTACAGAGTGTTGAGTAGACCACTCTTGGTATTCCATAGGTCTTTGGGGATTAAATAGTTTATATGTATTAGTATAAGTGTGTTAACCCCAATATCCTAATTTATCCATTCCTCACACCTTTTCTTTGGCTTAACCGTAAGTTTGTCTTCTCAATCTGAGATTGCCTTTCTCTATGGAAATATGTTCATTTTTATGAATTTTCAGATAACATAAGTGATATCATAGGGCATTTGTAAGTTTAGCTCAATCTTAAAAAAATGAAAAGGACATTGAAAAATGCAAAACATCAGGAAATATTAGACGCATGCAAATCCAATCTACACAAAGGTATCATCTCACAGCAGTCAGAATGACCATCAACAAAATGTCAACAAACAATACATGTTGAAGAAGTTGTGGAGATTAGCGTAAATTCTCGGTCTAACTGGGAGGTATACTGGTAACAGCCAATAATAGGAACAGAATGGCAGTGCGTTTAAAGGTAAAAACTGAGTCACCATATGATCCGGAAGGCCCACTATTGGGACTGTCACATGTGGGAGCCAGAATCAAAGAGACAGGGGATGAAAAATCGTGTATTGCAGCAGTATTTACAATAGCCAAGACATGGAAGGAAACAAAATGTCCATCAACAAATAAATGGACAAAGAAGAAGTGGTATACACACCGAATGGAATAGTAGCCTCGGGGAAAAAATGAACAATGCCGTTTTCAGGACTACAGATGAGCCTAGAAATAATCATATAAGGTTAAGTAACTCAAAAGGGTATGACAAATATCCTATGATATCATTTATACATGTTATCCTAAGATTGCTACCAATGAACATATTTCCACAGAAAAAGACACTCACAGACTTATGAAATAAACTAATGGTTAGCCAAAATGAAAGGTGGGAGGATGGGTAAATTAGGACTATGGGGTTAACATACATATACTAATGTATGTTAAATGTATATAAACATATAACAGATAAACTATATAAATTATATAATCACCAATACCTTTAAAATATACATTCTGTAATCACATACATGGTAACAGGATCCGAAGATGAACAGATATAGGTATGAATCATTGAGCAGATTCTGTACAGCCAGACAATCAAAACACTCTAATCAAATTTACTCCGATAAGAAATAGAAATTAAATTTAAAAACAAACATAAGTAAGGAGACATAAACTTCTGGGGGCTTGTCCCAGCACATTCCACTCTAATTTACAACCTCGGAACACGACCTCCAGGAAGACTCTGTTGCCCAAGTAACAAGAGTTGAGGACGTAATAATGCTGCCGCCTTGTGGCTGTTTTCCACAAACGCAGCTTTAAACCCAGTGCCAATGGTTGCTTATATAGTCACAAGGACTGCAGGGCTGTAAATGAGACACGCCCTCAACAATGCCCTGCGGTAGGGACTAGGAAAGAACATTCAACACATGAGAAATTTTTCAAGAAGTCAATAAGAGGAGGGAAGTTGTACTCACTCTTTAAAAAAAGGAAAACAAAAGAAAGGACATGCCTAAAGCTCAGTATAAGGAATTATTAGCCACATGCAAATTCAAATTCAAAAAGGTTTCAGCTCACACCAGTCATTTCCATCAGCAAAAAGTCTACAAACTATAAATGCTGAAGGGGTTTTAGAGAACTGTGTACCTTCTAGCTGCTGGTGGGATGTAAACTGGTAACAGCACTAACACAAACTGAATGGAGCTGCTTGAAAAGGTAAAAATTGAGCTACCATATGATGCGGCAGGGCACCTTTTGGGCCTATAACTTAAGACCACCAGAATCGGAAAGACAGATGCAGGCAAATGTGCACTGCAACAATATTGAAATAGCCAAGACATGGAAGGAAAAAAAAAGTCCATAAACAGATGAATGGACAAAGAAGAAGTAGTATACGTACCAAATAGAATAGTAGCCTGGGGAAAAAAATGAACAATGCCGTTTTCAGGACTACAGTTGAGCCTAGAAATAATCATATAAGGTTAAGTAACTCAAAAGGGTACGACAAATATCCTATGATAACATTTATACATGTTATCCTACGATTGCTACCAATGAACATATTTCCACAGAAAAAGCCACTCACAGACTTATGAAATAAACTAATGGTTAGCCAAAATGAAAGGTGGGAGGATGGGTAAATTAGGACTATGGGGTTAACATACATATACTAATGTATGTTAAGTGTATAAAAACATATAACAGATAAACTGTAATGAATTATATAATCACCAATACCTTTAAAATATACATTTTGTAATCACATACATGGTAAGAGGACCCGAAGATGAACAGACATATGTATGAATCATTGAGCAGATCCTGTACAGCCAGGCAATCAAAACACTCTAATCAAATTTACTCCGATAAGAAATAGAAATTAAATTTTAAAAAACAAACATAAGTAAGGAGACATAAACTTCTGGGGGCTTGTCCCAGCACATTCCACTCTAATTTACAACCTCGGAACACTACCTCCAGGAAGATTCTGTTGCCCTAGTAACAAGAGATGAGAACGTAATAATGGTGCCGCCTTGTGGCTCTTTCCCACAACAGCAACTTTAAACCCAGTGCTAATGTTTGCTTAATAGTCACAAGGACTGCAGGGCTCTAAATGACACCTGCCCTTAAAAATGCCCTGGGGTAGGGAATAGGCAAGAAAATTCAACACATTAGAAATTTTTCAAGAAGTCAATAAGAGGAGGGAAGTTGTACTCACTCTTTAAAAAAAAGGAAAAGAAAAAAAAAGGACATGCCTAAACCTCAGTATAAGGAATTATTAGACACATGCAAATGCAAATTCAAAAAGGTTTCAGCTCACACCAGTCATTTCCATCAGCAAAATGTCTACAAACTATAAATGCTGAAGGAGTTTTAGAGAACTGTGTACCTTCTAGATCCTGGTTGGATGTAAAGTGGTAACAGCACTAACGCAAACTGAATTGAGCTGTTGAAAAGGTAAAAATTGAGCTACCATATGATGCGGCAGGTCACCTTTTGGGCCTATAACCTAAGACCACCTGAATCGGAAAGACACAGGCAGGCAAATGAGCACTGCAGCAATATTGAAATAGCCAAGACATGGAAGCAGAAAAAAGGTTCATAAACAGATGAATGGACAGAGAAGAAGTGGTATACGTACCAAATAGAATAGTAGCCTCGGGAAAAAAATGAACAATGCCGTTTTCAGGACTACAGTTGAGCCTAGAAATAATCATATAAGGTTAAGTAACTCAAAAGGGTACGACAAATATCCTATGATAACATTTATACATGTTATCCTAAGATAGCTACCAATGAACATATTTCCACAGAAAAAGACACTCACAGACTTATGAAATAAATGAATGGTTAGACAAAATGAAAGGTGGGAGGATGAGTAAACTAGGACTATGGGGTTAACATACATATACTAATGTATGTTAAGTGTATAAAAACATATAACAGATAAACTGTATGAATTATATAATCACCAATACCTTTAAAATATACATTCTGTAATCACATACATGGTAATAGAATCCGAAGATGAACAGACATATGTAGGAATCATTGAGCAGTTTCTGTACAGCCAGACAATCAAAACACTCTAATCAAATTTACTCAGATAAGAAATAGAAATTAAATTTAAAAAACAAACCTAAGTAAGGAGACATAAACTTCTGGGGGCTTGTCCCAGCACATTCCACGCTAATTTACAACCTCGGAACACTACCTCCAGGAAGATTCTGTTGCCCTAGTAACAAGAGATGAGAACGTAATAATGCTGCCGCCTTGTGGCTCTTTCCCACAACAGCAGCTTTAAACCCAGTGCTAATGGTTGCTTAATAGTCACATGGAGTGCAGGGCTCTAAATGACACCTGCCCTGAAAAATGCCCTGGGGTAGGGAATAGGCAATAATATTCAACACATGAGAAATTTTTCAAGAAGTCAATAAGAGGAGGGAAGTTGTACTCACTCTTTAAAAAAAAGGAAAAGAAAAAAAAGGACATGCCTAAAGCTCAGTAGAATGAATTATTAGATACATGCAAATTCAAATTGAAAAAGGTTTCAGCTCACACCAGTCGTTTCCATCAGCAAAATATCTACAAACTATAAATGCTGAAGGGGTTTTAGAGAACTGTGTACCTTCTAGCTGCTGGTGGGATGTAAAGTGGTAACAGCACTAACACAAACTGAATGGAGCTGCTTGAAAAGGTAAAAATTGAGCTACCATATGATGCGGCAGGTCACCTTTTGGGCCTATAACCTAAGACCACCTGAATCGGAAAGACACAGGCAGGCAAATGAGCACTGCAGCAATATTGAAATAGCCAAGACATGGAAGGAAAAAAAATGTCCATAAACAGATGAATGGACAAAGACGAAGTGGTAAATGTACCATATGGAATAGTAGCTTCGCGAAAAAAATAAACAATGCCGTTTTTACGACTACAGTGGAGCCTAGAAATAATCATATAAGGTTAAGTAAGTCAAAAGGGTATGACAAATATCCTATGATATCATTTATACATGTTATCCTAAGATTGCTACCAATGAACATATTTCCACAGAAAAAGACACTCACAGACTTATCAAATAAACTAATTGTTAGCCAAAATGAAAGGTGGGAGGATGGATAAATTAGGACTATGGGGTTAACATACATATACTAATGTTATGTTAAATGTATATAAACATATAACAGATAAACTATATGAATTATATACTCACCAATACCTTTAAAATATACATTCTGTAATCACATACATGGTAACAGGATCCGAAGATGAACAGACATATGTAGGAGTCTTTTAGCAGATTCTGTACAGCCAGACAATCAAAACACTCTAATCAAATTTACTCCGATAAGAAATAGAAATTAAATTTAATAAACAAACATAAGTAAGGAGACATAAACTTCTGGGGGCTTGTCCCAGCACATTCCACTCTAATTTACAACCTTGGAACACTACCTCCAGGAAGACTCTATTGCTGTAGTAACAAGAGTTGATAACGTAATAATGCTGCCGCCTTGTGGCTGTTTCCCACAACAGCAGCTTTAAACCCAGTGCTTATGGTTGCTTATATAGTCACAAGGACTGCAGGGCTGTAAATGACACACGCCCTCAAAAATGCCCTGGGGTAGGGAATAGGCAAGAAAATTCAACACATGAGAATTTTTTCAAGAAGTCAATCAGAGGAGGGAAGTTGTACTCACTCTTTAAAAAAAAGGAAAAGAAAAAAAGGACATGCCTAAAGCTCAGTATAAGGAATTATGAGCCACATGCAAATTCAAAGTCAAAAAGGGTGCAGCTCACACCGGTCATGACCATCAGCAAAAAGTCTACAAACGATAAATGCTGAAGGGGTTTTAGAGAACTGTGTACTTTCTAGCTGCTGGTGGGATGTAAAGTGGTAACAGCACTAACGCAAACTGAATCGAGCTGCTTGAAGAGGTAAAAATTGAGCTACCATATGATGCGGCAGGGCACCTTTGGGCCTATAACCTAAGACCAACAGAATCGGAAAGACAGATGCAGGCAAATGTGCACTGAAACAATATTGAAATAGCCAAGACATGGAAGGAAAAAAAATGTCCATAAACAGATGAATGGACAAAGAAGAAGTGGTAAATGTACCATATGGAATAGTAGCTTCGCGAAAAAAATGAACAATGCCGTTTTTACGACTACAGTGGAGCCTAGAAATAATCATATAAGGTTAAGTAAGTCAAAAGGGTATGACAAATATCCTATGATATCATTTATACATGTTATCCTAAGATTGCTACCAATGAACATATTTCCACAGAAAAAGACACTCACAGACTTATCAAATAAACTAATGGTTAGCCAAAATGAAAGGTGGGAGGATGGGTAAATTAGGACTATGGGGTTAACATACATATACTAACGTATGTTAAATGTATATAAACATATAACAGATAAACTATATGAATTATATAATTACCAAGACCTTTAAAATATACATTTTGTAATCACATACATGGTAACAGGATCCGAAGATGAACAGACATATGCATGAATCATTGAGCAGATTCTGTACAGCCAGACAATCAAAACACTCCAATCAAATTTACCCCGATAAGAAATAGAAATTAAATTTAAAAAACAAACATAAGTAAGGAGACATAAACTTCTGCGGCTTGTCCCACCACATTCCACTCTAATTTACAACCTTGGAACACTACCTCCAGGAAGAGTCTGTTGCCCTAGTAACAAGAGATGAGAACGTAATAATGCTGCCGCCTTGTGGCTCTTTCCCACAAGAGCAGCTTTAAACCCAGTGCCAATGGTTGCTTATATAGTCACAAGGACTGCAGGGCTGTAAATGAGACACGCCCTCAACAATGCCCTGGGGTAGGGAATAGGAAAGAAAATTCTACACATGAGAAATTTTTCAAGAAGTCAATAAGAGGAGGGAAGTTGTACTCACTCTTTAAAAAAAGGAAAAGAGAAAAAAGGACATGCCTAAAGCTCAGTATAAGGAATTATTAGCCACATGCAAATTCAAATTCAAAAAGGTTTCACCTCACACCAGTCATTTCCATCAGCAAAAAGTCTACAAACTATAAATGCTGAAGGGGTGTTAGAGAACTGTGTACCTTCTAGCTGCTGGTGGGATGTAAAGTAGTAACAGCACTAACACAAACTGAATGGAGCTGCTTGAAAAGGTAAAAATTGAGCTTCCATATGATGCGGCAGGGCACCTTTTGCGCCTATAACTTAAGACCACCGGAATCGTAAAGACAGATGCAGGCAAATGTGCACTGCAACAATATTGAAATACGAAGACATGGAAGGAAAAAAAAAGTCCATAAACAGATGAATGGACAAAGAAGAAGAGGTATATGGACAGAATGGAAGAGTAGCCTCAGGAAAAAAATGAACAATGCCGTTTTCAGGACTACAGTTGAGCCTAGAAATAATCATATAAGGTTAAGTAAGTCAAAAGGGTATGACAATTATCCTATGATATCATTCACACATGTTATCCTAAGATTGCTACCAATGAACATATTTGCACAGAAAAAGACACTCACAGACTTATCAAATAAACTAATGGTTAGCCAAAATGAAAGGTGGGAGGATGGGTAAATTAGGACTATGGGGTTAACATACATATACTAATGTATGTTAAATGTATATAAACATATAACATATAAACTATATGAATTATATAATCACCTATACCTTCAAAATATACATTCTGTAAACAAACACATTGTAACAGCATCTGAAGATGAACTGACATATGTATGAATCATTGAGCAGATTCTGTACAGCCAGACAATGAAAACACTCTAATCAAATTTACTCTGATAAGAAATAGAAATTAAATTTAAAAAACAAACATAAGTAAGGAGACATAAACTTCTGGGGGCTTGTCCCAGCACATTCCACTCTAATTTACAACCTCGGAACACTACCTCCAGGAAGACTCTGTTGCCGTAGTAACAAGAGTTGAGAACGTAATAATGCTGCGGCCTTGTGGCTGTTTCCCACAACAGCAGCTTTAAACCCAGTACTAATAGTTGCTTAATAGTCACAAGGACTGCAGGGCTCTAAATGACACCTGCCCTGAAAAATGCCCTGGGGTAGGGAATAGGCAAGAAAATTCAACACATGAGAAATTTTTCAAGAAGTCAATAAGAGGAGGGAGGTTGTACTCACTCTTTAAAAAAAAGGAAAAGAAAAAAAAGGACATGCCTAAAGCTCAGTATAAGGAATTATTAGACACATGCAAATTCAAATTCAAAAAGGTTTCAGCTCACACCAGTCATTTCCATCAGCAAAATATCTATAAACTATAAATGCTGAAGGGGTTTTAGAGAACTGTGTACCTTCTAGCTGCTGGTGGGATGTAAAGTGGTAACAGCACTAACGCAAACTGAATGGAGCTTCTTGAAAAGGTAAAAATTGAGCTACCATATGATGCAGCAGGTCACCCTTTGGGCCTATAACTTAAGACCACCTGAATCGGAAAGACACAGGCAGGCAAATGAGCACTGCAGCAATATTGAAATAGCCAAGACATGGAAGCAGAAAAAAGGTTCATAAACAGATGAATGGACAAAGAAGAAGTAGTATACGTACCAAATAGAATAGTAGCCTGGGGAAAAAAATGAACAACGCCGTTTTCAGGACTACAGTTGAGCCTAGAAATAGTCATATAAGGTTAAGTAACTCAAAAGGGTACGACAAATATCCTATGATAATATTTATACATGTTATCCTAAGATTGCTAGCAATGAACATATTTCCACAGAAAAAGACACTCACAGACTTATGAAATAAACTAATTGTTAGCCAAAATGAAAGGTGGGAGGACGGGTAAATTAGGACTATGGGGTTAACATACATATACTAATGTATGTTAAGTGTATAAAAACATATAACAGATAAACTGTATGAATTATATAATCACCAATACCTTTAAAATATACATTCTGTAATCACATACATGGTAACAGAATCCGAAGATGAACAGACATATGTAGGAATCATTGAGCAGTTTCTGTACAGCCAGACAATCAAAACACTCTAATCAAATTTACGCTGATAAGAAATAGAAATTAAATTTAAAAAACAAACCTAAGTAAGGAGACATAAACTTCTGGGGGCTTGTCCCAGCACATTCCACTCTAATTTACAACCTCGGAACACTACCTCCAGGAAGATTCTGTTGCCCTAGTAACAAGAGATGAGAACGTAATAATGCTGCCGCCTTGTGGCTCTTTCCCACAACAGCAGCTTTAAACCCAGTGCTAATGGTTGCTTAATAATCACATGGACTGCAGGGCTCTAAATGACACCTGCCCTGAAAAATGCCCTGGGGTAAGGAATAGGCAAGAATATTCAACACATGAGAAATTTTTCAAGAAATCAATAAGAGGAGGGAAGTTGTACTCACTCTTTAAAAAAAAAGGAAAAGAAAAAAAAGGACATGCCTAAAGCTCAGTAGAATGAATTATTAGACACATGCAAATTCAAATGGAAAAAGGTTTCAGCTCACACCAATCGTTTCCATCAGCAAAATGTCTACAAACTATAAATGCTGAAGGGGTTTTAGAGAACTGTGTACCTTCTAGCTGCTGGTGGGATGTAAAGTGGTAACAGCACTAACACAAACTGAATGGAGCTGCTTGAAAAGATAAAAATTGAGGTACCATATGATGCGGCAGGTCACCTTTTGGGCCTATAACCTAAGACCACCTGAATCGGAAAGACACAGGCAGGCAAATGAGCACTGCAGCAATATTGAAATAGCCAAGACATGGAAGCAGAAAAAAGGTTCATAAACAGATGAATGGACAAAGAAGAAGTGGTATACGTACCAAATAGAATAGTAGCCTCGGGAAAAAAATGAACAATGCCGTTTTCAGGACTACAGTTGAGCCTAGAAATAATCATATAACGTTAAGTAACTCAAAAGGGTACGACAAATATCCTATGATATCATTTATACATGTTATCCTACGATTGCTACCAATGAACATATTTCCACAGAAAAAGCCACTCACAGACTTATGAAATAAACTAATGGTTAGCCAAAATGAAAGGTGGGAGGATGGGTAAATTAGGACTATGGGGTTAACATACATATACTAATGTATGTTAAGTGTATAAAAACATATAACAGATAAACTGTAATGAATTATATAATCACCAATACCTTTAAAATATACATTTTGTAATCACATACATGGTAAGAGGACCCGAAGATGAACAGACATATGTATGAATCATTGAGCAGATCCTGTACAGCCAGGCAATCAAAACACTCTAATCAAATTTACTCCGATAAGAAATAGAAATTAAATTTTAAAAAACAAACATAAGTAAGGAGACATAAACTTCTGGGGGCTTGTCCCAGCACATTCCACTCTAATTTACAACCTCGGAACACTACCTCCAGGAAGATTCTGTTGCCCTAGTAACAAGAGATGAGAACGTAATAATGGTGCCGCCTTGTGGCTCTTTCCCACAACAGCAACTTTAAACCCAGTGCTAATGTTTGCTTAATAGTCACAAGGACTGCAGGGCTCTAAATGACACCTGCCCTTAAAAATGCCCTGGGGTAGGGAATAGGCAAGAAAATTCAACACATTAGAAATTTTTCAAGAAGTCAATAAGAGGAGGGAAGTTGTACTCACTCTTTAAAAAAAAGGAAAAGAAAAAAAAAGGACATGCCTAAACCTCAGTATAAGGAATTATTAGACACATGCAAATGCAAATTCAAAAAGGTTTCAGCTCACACCAGTCATTTCCATCAGCAAAATGTCTACAAACTATAAATGCTGAAGGAGTTTTAGAGAACTGTGTACCTTCTAGATCCTGGTGGGATGTAAAGTGGTAACAGCACTAACGCAAACTGAATTGAGCTGTTGAAAAGGTAAAAATTGAGCTACCATATGATGCGGCAGGTCACCTTTTGGGCCTATAACCTAAGACCACCTGAATCGGAAAGACACAGGCAGGCAAATGAGCACTGCAGCAATATTGAAATAGCCAAGACATGGAAGCAGAAAAAAGGTTCATAAACAGATGAATGGACAGAGAAGAAGTGGTATACGTACCAAATAGAATAGTAGCCTCGGGAAAAAAATGAACAATGCCGTTTTCAGGACTACAGTTGAGCCTAGAAATAATCATATAAGGTTAAGTAACTCAAAAGGGTACGACAAATATCCTATGATAACATTTATACATGTTATCCTAAGATAGCTACCAATGAACATATTTCCACAGAAAAAGACACTCACAGACTTATGAAATAAATGAATGGTTAGACAAAATGAAAGGTGGGAGGATGAGTAAACTAGGACTATGGGGTTAACATACATATACTAATGTATGTTAAGTGTATAAAAACATATAACAGATAAACTGTATGAATTATATAATCACCAATACCTTTAAAATATACATTCTGTAATCACATACATGGTAATAGAATCCGAAGATGAACAGACATATGTAGGAATCATTGAGCAGTTTCTGTACAGCCAGACAATCAAAACACTCTAATCAAATTTACTCAGATAAGAAATAGAAATTAAATTTAAAAAACAAACCTAAGTAAGGAGACATAAACTTCTGGGGGCTTGTCCCAGCACATTCCACGCTAATTTACAACCTCGGAACACTACCTCCAGGAAGATTCTGTTGCCCTAGTAACAAGAGATGAGAACGTAATAATGCTGCCGCCTTGTGGCTCTTTCCCACAACAGCAGCTTTAAACCCAGTGCTAATGGTTGCTTAATAGTCACATGGAGTGCAGGGCTCTAAATGACACCTGCCCTGAAAAATGCCCTGGGGTAGGGAATAGGCAATAATATTCAACACATGAGAAATTTTTCAAGAAGTCAATAAGAGGAGGGAAGTTGTACTCACTCTTTAAAAAAAAGGAAAAGAAAAAAAAGGACATGCCTAAAGCTCAGTAGAATGAATTATTAGATACATGCAAATTCAAATTGAAAAAGGTTTCAGCTCACACCAGTCGTTTCCATCAGCAAAATATCTACAAACTATAAATGCTGAAGGGGTTTTAGAGAACTGTGTACCTTCTAGCTGCTGGTGGGATGTAAAGTGGTAACAGCACTAACACAAACTGAATGGAGCTGCTTGAAAAGGTAAAAATTGAGCTACCATATGATGCGGCAGGTCACCTTTTGGGCCTATAACCTAAGACCACCTGAATCGGAAAGACACAGGCAGGCAAATGAGCACTGCAGCAATATTGAAATAGCCAAGACATGGAAGGAAAAAAAATGTCCATAAACAGATGAATGGACAAAGACGAAGTGGTAAATGTACCATATGGAATAGTAGCTTCGCGAAAAAAATAAACAATGCCGTTTTTACGACTACAGTGGAGCCTAGAAATAATCATATAAGGTTAAGTAAGTCAAAAGGGTATGACAAATATCCTATGATATCATTTATACATGTTATCCTAAGATTGCTACCAATGAACATATTTCCACAGAAAAAGACACTCACAGACTTATCAAATAAACTAATTGTTAGCCAAAATGAAAGGTGGGAGGATGGATAAATTAGGACTATGGGGTTAACATACATATACTAATGTTATGTTAAATGTATATAAACATATAACAGATAAACTATATGAATTATATACTCACCAATACCTTTAAAATATACATTCTGTAATCACATACATGGTAACAGGATCCGAAGATGAACAGACATATGTAGGAGTCTTTTAGCAGATTCTGTACAGCCAGACAATCAAAACACTCTAATCAAATTTACTCCGATAAGAAATAGAAATTAAATTTAATAAACAAACATAAGTAAGGAGACATAAACTTCTGGGGGCTTGTCCCAGCACATTCCACTCTAATTTACAACCTTGGAACACTACCTCCAGGAAGACTCTATTGCTGTAGTAACAAGAGTTGATAACGTAATAATGCTGCCGCCTTGTGGCTGTTTCCCACAACAGCAGCTTTAAACCCAGTGCTTATGGTTGCTTATATAGTCACAAGGACTGCAGGGCTGTAAATGACACACGCCCTCAAAAATGCCCTGGGGTAGGGAATAGGCAAGAAAATTCAACACATGAGAATTTTTTCAAGAAGTCAATCAGAGGAGGGAAGTTGTACTCACTCTTTAAAAAAAAGGAAAAGAAAAAAAGGACATGCCTAAAGCTCAGTATAAGGAATTATGAGCCACATGCAAATTCAAAGTCAAAAAGGGTGCAGCTCACACCGGTCATGACCATCAGCAAAAAGTCTACAAACGATAAATGCTGAAGGGGTTTTAGAGAACTGTGTACTTTCTAGCTGCTGGTGGGATGTAAAGTGGTAACAGCACTAACGCAAACTGAATCGAGCTGCTTGAAGAGGTAAAAATTGAGCTACCATATGATGCGGCAGGGCACCTTTGGGCCTATAACCTAAGACCAACAGAATCGGAAAGACAGATGCAGGCAAATGTGCACTGAAACAATATTGAAATAGCCAAGACATGGAAGGAAAAAAAATGTCCATAAACAGATGAATGGACAAAGAAGAAGTGGTAAATGTACCATATGGAATAGTAGCTTCGCGAAAAAAATGAACAATGCCGTTTTTACGACTACAGTGGAGCCTAGAAATAATCATATAAGGTTAAGTAAGTCAAAAGGGTATGACAAATATCCTATGATATCATTTATACATGTTATCCTAAGATTGCTACCAATGAACATATTTCCACAGAAAAAGACACTCACAGACTTATCAAATAAACTAATGGTTAGCCAAAATGAAAGGTGGGAGGATGGGTAAATTAGGACTATGGGGTTAACATACATATACTAACGTATGTTAAATGTATATAAACATATAACAGATAAACTATATGAATTATATAATTACCAAGACCTTTAAAATATACATTTTGTAATCACATACATGGTAACAGGATCCGAAGATGAACAGACATATGCATGAATCATTGAGCAGATTCTGTACAGCCAGACAATCAAAACACTCCAATCAAATTTACCCCGATAAGAAATAGAAATTAAATTTAAAAAACAAACATAAGTAAGGAGACATAAACTTCTGCGGCTTGTCCCACCACATTCCACTCTAATTTACAACCTTGGAACACTACCTCCAGGAAGAGTCTGTTGCCCTAGTAACAAGAGATGAGAACGTAATAATGCTGCCGCCTTGTGGCTCTTTCCCACAAGAGCAGCTTTAAACCCAGTGCCAATGGTTGCTTATATAGTCACAAGGACTGCAGGGCTGTAAATGAGACACGCCCTCAACAATGCCCTGGGGTAGGGAATAGGAAAGAAAATTCTACACATGAGAAATTTTTCAAGAAGTCAATAAGAGGAGGGAAGTTGTACTCACTCTTTAAAAAAAGGAAAAGAGAAAAAAGGACATGCCTAAAGCTCAGTATAAGGAATTATTAGCCACATGCAAATTCAAATTCAAAAAGGTTTCACCTCACACCAGTCATTTCCATCAGCAAAAAGTCTACAAACTATAAATGCTGAAGGGGTGTTAGAGAACTGTGTACCTTCTAGCTGCTGGTGGGATGTAAAGTAGTAACAGCACTAACACAAACTGAATGGAGCTGCTTGAAAAGGTAAAAATTGAGCTTCCATATGATGCGGCAGGGCACCTTTTGCGCCTATAACTTAAGACCACCAGAATCGTAAAGACAGATGCAGGCAAATGTGCACTGCAACAATATTGAAATACGAAGACATGGAAGGAAAAAAAAAGTCCATAAACAGATGAATGGACAAAGAAGAAGAGGTATATGGACAGAATGGAAGAGTAGCCTCAGGAAAAAAATGAACAATGCCGTTTTCAGGACTACAGTTGAGCCTAGAAATAATCATATAAGGTTAAGTAAGTCAAAAGGGTATGACAATTATCCTATGATATCATTCACACATGTTATCCTAAGATTGCTACCAATGAACATATTTGCACAGAAAAAGACACTCACAGACTTATCAAATAAACTAATGGTTAGCCAAAATGAAAGGTGGGAGGATGGGTAAATTAGGACTATGGGGTTAACATACATATACTAATGTATGTTAAATGTATATAAACATATAACATATAAACTATATGAATTATATAATCACCTATACCTTCAAAATATACATTCTGTAAACAAACACATTGTAACAGCATCTGAAGATGAACTGACATATGTATGAATCATTGAGCAGATTCTGTACAGCCAGACAATGAAAACACTCTAATCAAATTTACTCTGATAAGAAATAGAAATTAAATTTAAAAAACAAACATAAGTAAGGAGACATAAACTTCTGGGGGCTTGTCCCAGCACATTCCACTCTAATTTACAACCTCGGAACACTACCTCCAGGAAGACTCTGTTGCCGTAGTAACAAGAGTTGAGAACGTAATAATGCTGCGGCCTTGTGGCTGTTTCCCACAACAGCAGCTTTAAACCCAGTACTAATAGTTGCTTAATAGTCACAAGGACTGCAGGGCTCTAAATGACACCTGCCCTGAAAAATGCCCTGGGGTAGGGAATAGGCAAGAAAATTCAACACATGAGAAATTTTTCAAGAAGTCAATAAGAGGAGGGAGGTTGTACTCACTCTTTAAAAAAAAGGAAAAGAAAAAAAAGGACATGCCTAAAGCTCAGTATAAGGAATTATTAGACACATGCAAATTCAAATTCAAAAAGGTTTCAGCTCACACCAGTCATTTCCATCAGCAAAATATCTATAAACTATAAATGCTGAAGGGGTTTTAGAGAACTGTGTACCTTCTAGCTGCTGGTGGGATGTAAAGTGGTAACAGCACTAACGCAAACTGAATGGAGCTTCTTGAAAAGGTAAAAATTGAGCTACCATATGATGCAGCAGGTCACCCTTTGGGCCTATAACTTAAGACCACCTGAATCGGAAAGACACAGGCAGGCAAATGAGCACTGCAGCAATATTGAAATAGCCAAGACATGGAAGCAGAAAAAAGGTTCATAAACAGATGAATGGACAAAGAAGAAGTAGTATACGTACCAAATAGAATAGTAGCCTGGGGAAAAAAATGAACAACGCCGTTTTCAGGACTACAGTTGAGCCTAGAAATAGTCATATAAGGTTAAGTAACTCAAAAGGGTACGACAAATATCCTATGATAATATTTATACATGTTATCCTAAGATTGCTAGCAATGAACATATTTCCACAGAAAAAGACACTCACAGACTTATGAAATAAACTAATTGTTAGCCAAAATGAAAGGTGGGAGGACGGGTAAATTAGGACTATGGGGTTAACATACATATACTAATGTATGTTAAGTGTATAAAAACATATAACAGATAAACTGTATGAATTATATAATCACCAATACCTTTAAAATATACATTCTGTAATCACATACATGGTAACAGAATCCGAAGATGAACAGACATATGTAGGAATCATTGAGCAGTTTCTGTACAGCCAGACAATCAAAACACTCTAATCAAATTTACGCTGATAAGAAATAGAAATTAAATTTAAAAAACAAACCTAAGTAAGGAGACATAAACTTCTGGGGGCTTGTCCCAGCACATTCCACTCTAATTTACAACCTCGGAACACTACCTCCAGGAAGATTCTGTTGCCCTAGTAACAAGAGATGAGAACGTAATAATGCTGCCGCCTTGTGGCTCTTTCCCACAACAGCAGCTTTAAACCCAGTGCTAATGGTTGCTTAATAATCACATGGACTGCAGGGCTCTAAATGACACCTGCCCTGAAAAATGCCCTGGGGTAAGGAATAGGCAAGAATATTCAACACATGAGAAATTTTTCAAGAAATCAATAAGAGGAGGGAAGTTGTACTCACTCTTTAAAAAAAAAGGAAAAGAAAAAAAAGGACATGCCTAAAGCTCAGTAGAATGAATTATTAGACACATGCAAATTCAAATGGAAAAAGGTTTCAGCTCACACCAATCGTTTCCATCAGCAAAATGTCTACAAACTATAAATGCTGAAGGGGTTTTAGAGAACTGTGTACCTTCTAGCTGCTGGTGGGATGTAAAGTGGTAACAGCACTAACACAAACTGAATGGAGCTGCTTGAAAAGATAAAAATTGAGGTACCATATGATGCGGCAGGTCACCTTTTGGGCCTATAACCTAAGACCACCTGAATCGGAAAGACACAGGCAGGCAAATGAGCACTGCAGCAATATTGAAATAGCCAAGACATGGAAGCAGAAAAAAGGTTCATAAACAGATGAATGGACAAAGAAGAAGTGGTATACGTACCAAATAGAATAGTAGCCTCGGGAAAAAAATGAACAATGCCGTTTTCAGGACTACAGTTGAGCCTAGAAATAATCATATAACGTTAAGTAACTCAAAAGGGTACGACAAATATCCTATGATATCATTTATACATGTTATCCTAAGATTGCTACCAATGAACATATTTCCACAGAAAAAGACACTCACAGACTTATGAAATAAACTAATGGTTAGCCAAAATGAAAGGTGGGAGGATGGGTTAACTAGGACTATGGGGTTAACATACATATACTAATGTATGTTAAGTGTATAAAAACATATAACAGATAAACTGTATGAATTATATAATCACCAATACTTTTAAAATATACATTTTGTAATCACATACATGGTAACAGGACCCGAGGATGAACAGACATATGTATGAATCATTGAGCAGATTCTGTACAGCCAGGCAATCAAAACACTAAAATCAAATTTACTCCGATAAGAAATAGAAATTAAATTTAAAAAACAAACATAAGTAAGGAGACATAAACTTCTGGAGGCTTGTCCCAGCACATTCCACTCTAATTTACAACCTCGGAACACTACCTCCAGGAAGACTCTGTTGCCATAGTAACAAGAGTTGAGAACGTAATAATGCTGCCGCCTTGTGGCTGTTTCCCACAACAGCAGCTTTAAACCCAGTGCTAATGGTTGCTTAATAGTCAAAACGACTGCAGGGGTCTAAATGACACCTGCCCTCAAAAAATGCCCTGGGGTAGGGAATACGCAAGAAAATTCAACACATGAGAAATTTTTCAAAAAGTGAATATGAAGAGGGAAGTTGTACTCACACTTTAACAAAAAAAGGAAAAGAAGAAAAAGGATATGCCTAAAGATCAGTATAAGGAATTATTCGCCACATGCGTATCCAACCTCCAAAAAGGTTTCAGCTCACACCAGTCAAATGGCCATCAGCAAAAAGTCTACAAACTATAAATGCTGAAGGGGTTTTAGAGAAATGTATACCTTCTATCTGCTGCTGGGATGAAAAGTGATAACAGCACTAATGCAAACTGAATGGAGCTGCTTGAAAAGGTAAAAATTGAGCTACCATATGATGCGGCAGGGCACCTCTTCGGCTTATAACCTAAGACTACCAGAATCGGAAAGACACAGGCAGTCAAATGTGCACTGCAGCAATATGGAAATAGCAAAGACATGGAAGCAAAAAAAATGTCCATAAACAGATGAATGGACAAAGAAGAAGTGGTATACGTACCAAATAGAATAGTAGCCTCGGGAAAAAAATGAACAATGCCGTTTTCAGGACTACAGTTGAGCCTAGAAATAATCATATAAGGTTAAGTAACTCAAAAGGGTACGACAAATATCCTATGATAACATTTATACATGTTATCCTACGATTGCTACCAATGAACATATTTCCACAGAAAAAGCCACTCACAGACTTATGAAATAAACTAATGGTTAGCCAAAATGAAAGGTGGGAGGATGGGTAAACTAGGACTATGGGGTTAACATACATATACTAATGTATGTTAAGTGTATAAAAACATATAACAGATAAACTGTAATGAATTATATAATCACCAATACCTTTAAAATATACATTTTGTAATCACATACATGGTAAGAGGACCCGAAGATGAACAGACATATGTATGAATCATTGAGCAGATCCTGTACAGCCAGGCAATCAAAACACTCTAATCAAATTTACTCCGATAAGAAATAGAAATTAAATTTTAAAAAACAAACATAAGTAAGGAGACATAAACTTCTGGGGGCTTGTCCCAGCACATTCCACTCTAATTTACAACCTCGGAACACTACCTCCAGGAAGATTCTGTTGCCCTAGTAACAAGAGATGAGAACGTAATAATGCTGCCGCCTTGTGGCTCTTTCCCACAACAGCAACTTTAAACCCAGTGCTAATGTTTGCTTAATAGTCACAAGGACTGCAGGGCTCTAAATGACACCTGCCCTTAAAAATGCCCTGGGGTAGGGAATAGGCAAGAAAATTCAACACATTAGAAATTTTTCAAGAAGTCAATAAGAGGAGGGAAGTTGTACTCACTCTTTAAAAAAAAGGAAAAGAAAAAAAAAGGACATGCCTAAACCTCAGTATAAGGAATTATTAGACACATGCAAATGCAAATTCAAAAAGGTTTCAGCTCACACCAGTCATTTCCATCAGCAAAATGTCTACAAACTATAAATGCTGAAGGAGTTTTAGAGAACTGTGTACCTTCTAGATCCTGGTTGGATGTAAAGTGGTAACAGCACTAACGCAAACTGAATTGAGCTGTTGAAAAGGTAAAAATTGAGCTACCATATGATGCGGCAGGTCACCTTTTGGGCCTATAACCTAAGACCACCTGAATCGGAAAGACACAGGCAGGCAAATGAGCACTGCAGCAATATTGAAATAGCCAAGACATGGAAGCAGAAAAAAGGTTCATAAACAGATGAATGGACAAAGAAGAAGTGGTATACGTACCAAATAGAATAGTAGCCTCGGGAAAAAAATGAACAATGCCGTTTTCAGGACTACAGTTGAGCCTAGAAATAATCATATAAGGTTAAGTAACTCAAAAGGGTACGACAAATATCCTATGATAACATTTATACATGTTATCCTAAGATAGCTACCAATGAACATATTTCCACAGAAAAAGACACTCACAGACTTATGAAATAAATGAATGGTTAGACAAAATGAAAGGTGGGAGGATGGGTAAACTAGGACTATGGGGTTAACATACATATACTAATGTATGTTAAGTGTATAAAAACATATAACAGATAAACTGTATGAATTATATAATCACCAATACCTTTAAAATATACATTCTGTAATCACATACATGGTAATAGAATCCGAAGATGAACAGACATATGTAGGAATCATTGAGCAGTTTCTGTACAGCCAGACAATCAAAACACTCTAATCAAATTTACTCAGATAAGAAATAGAAATTAAATTTAAAAAACAAACCTAAGTAAGGAGACATAAACTTCTGGGGGCTTGTCCCAGCACATTCCACGCTAATTTACAACCTCGGAACACTACCTCCAGGAAGATTCTGTTGCCCTAGTAACAAGAGATGAGAACGTAATAATG
The DNA here is from genome assembly GCF_965194805.1 of Balaenoptera borealis. Lineage (NCBI taxonomy): Eukaryota > Metazoa > Chordata > Mammalia > Artiodactyla > Balaenopteridae > Balaenoptera > Balaenoptera borealis. Next base: position 67,146 of record NW_028123213.1, read on the forward strand.
CTGCCGCCTTGTGGCTCTTTCCCACAACAGCAGCTTTAAACCCAGTGCTAATGGTTGCTTAATAGTCACATGGAGTGCAGGGCTCTAAATGACACCTGCCCTGAAAAATGCCCTGGGGTAGGGAATAGGCAATAATATTCAACACATGAGAAATTTTTCAAGAAGTCAATAAGAGGAGGGAAGTTGTACTCACTCTTTAAAAAAAAGGAAAAGAAAAAAAAGGACATGCCTAAAGCTCAGTAGAATGAATTATTAGATACATGCAAATTCAAATTGAAAAAGGTTTCAGCTCACACCAGTCGTTTCCATCAGCAAAATATCTACAAACTATAAATGCTGAAGGGGTTTTAGAGAACTGTGTACCTTCTAGCTGCTGGTGGGATGTAAAGTGGTAACAGCACTAACACAAACTGAATGGAGCTGCTTGAAAAGGTAAAAATTGAGCTACCATATGATGCGGCAGGTCACCTTTTGGGCCTATAACCTAAGACCACCTGAATCGGAAAGACACAGGCAGGCAAATGAGCACTGCAGCAATATTGAAATAGCCAAGACATGGAAGGAAAAAAAATGTCCATAAACAGATGAATGGACAAAGACGAAGTGGTAAATGTACCATATGGAATAGTAGCTTCGCGAAAAAAATAAACAATGCCGTTTTTACGACTACAGTGGAGCCTAGAAATAATCATATAAGGTTAAGTAAGTCAAAAGGGTATGACAAATATCCTATGATATCATTTATACATGTTATCCTAAGATTGCTACCAATGAACATATTTCCACAGAAAAAGACACTCACAGACTTATCAAATAAACTAATTGTTAGCCAAAATGAAAGGTGGGAGGATGGATAAATTAGGACTATGGGGTTAACATACATATACTAATGTTATGTTAAATGTATATAAACATATAACAGATAAACTATATGAATTATATACTCACCAATACCTTTAAAATATACATTCTGTAATCACATACATGGTAACAGGATCCGAAGATGAACAGACATATGTAGGAGTCTTTTAGCAGATTCTGTACAGCCAGACAATCAAAACACTCTAATCAAATTTACTCCGATAAGAAATAGAAATTAAATTTAATAAACAAACATAAGTAAGGAGACATAAACTTCTGGGGGCTTGTCCCAGCACATTCCACTCTAATTTACAACCTTGGAACACTACCTCCAGGAAGACTCTATTGCTGTAGTAACAAGAGTTGATAACGTAATAATGCTGCCGCCTTGTGGCTGTTTCCCACAACAGCAGCTTTAAACCCAGTGCTTATGGTTGCTTATATAGTCACAAGGACTGCAGGGCTGTAAATGACACACGCCCTCAAAAATGCCCTGGGGTAGGGAATAGGCAAGAAAATTCAACACATGAGAATTTTTTCAAGAAGTCAATCAGAGGAGGGAAGTTGTACTCACTCTTTAAAAAAAAGGAAAAGAAAAAAAGGATATGCCTAAAGCTCAGTATAAGGAATTATTAGCCACATGCAAATTCAAAGTCAAAAAGGGTGCAGCTCACACCGGTCATGACCATCAGCAAAAAGTCTACAAACGATAAATGCTGAAGGGGTTTTAGAGAACTGTGTACTTTCTAGCTGCTGGTGGGATGTAAAGTGGTAACAGCACTAACGCAAACTGAATCGAGCTGCTTGAAGAGGTAAAAATTGAGCTACCATATGATGCGGCAGGGCACCTTTGGGCCTATAACCTAAGACCAACAGAATCGGAAAGACAGATGCAGGCAAATGTGCACTGAAACAATATTGAAATAGCCAAGACATGGAAGGAAAAAAAATGTCCATAAACAGATGAATGGACAAAGAAGAAGTGGTAAATGTACCATATGGAATAGTAGCTTCGCGAAAAAAATGAACAATGCCGTTTTTACGACTACAGTGGAGCCTAGAAATAATCATATAAGGTTAAGTAAGTCAAAAGGGTATGACAAATATCCTATGATATCATTTATACATGTTATCCTAAGATTGCTACCAATGAACATATTTCCACAGAAAAAGACACTCACAGACTTATCAAATAAACTAATGGTTAGCCAAAATGAAAGGTGGGAGGATGGGTAAATTAGGACTATGGGGTTAACATACATATACTAACGTATGTTAAATGTATATAAACATATAACAGATAAACTATATGAATTATATAATTACCAAGACCTTTAAAATATACATTTTGTAATCACATACATGGTAACAGGATCCGAAGATGAACAGACATATGCATGAATCATTGAGCAGATTCTGTACAGCCAGACAATCAAAACACTCCAATCAAATTTACCCCGATAAGAAATAGAAATTAAATTTAAAAAACAAACATAAGTAAGGAGACATAAACTTCTGCGGCTTGTCCCACCACATTCCACTCTAATTTACAACCTTGGAACACTACCTCCAGGAAGAGTCTGTTGCCCTAGTAACAAGAGATGAGAACGTAATAATGCTGCCGCCTTGTGGCTCTTTCCCACAAGAGCAGCTTTAAACCCAGTGCCAATGGTTGCTTATATAGTCACAAGGACTGCAGGGCTGTAAATGAGACACGCCCTCAACAATGCCCTGGGGTAGGGAATAGGAAAGAAAATTCTACACATGAGAAATTTTTCAAGAAGTCAATAAGAGGAGGGAAGTTGTACTCACTCTTTAAAAAAAGGAAAAGAGAAAAAAGGACATGCCTAAAGCTCAGTATAAGGAATTATTAGCCACATGCAAATTCAAATTCAAAAAGGTTTCACCTCACACCGTTCATTTCCATCAGCAAAAAGTCTACAAACTATAAATGCTGAAGGGGTGTTAGAGAACTGTGTACCTTCTAGCTGCTGGTGGGATGTAAAGTAGTAACAGCACTAACACAAACTGAATGGAGCTGCTTGAAAAGGTAAAAATTGAGCTTCCATATGATGCGGCAGGGCACCTTTTGCACCTATAACTTAAGACCACCAGAATCGTAAAGACAGATGCAGGCAAATGTGCACTGCAACAATATTGAAATACGAAGACATGGAAGGAAAAAAAAAGTCCATAAACAGATGAATGGACAAAGAAGAAGAGGTATATGGACAGAATGGAAGAGTAGCCTCAGGAAAAAAATGAACAATGCCGTTTTCAGGACTACAGTTGAGCCTAGAAATAATCATATAAGGTTAAGTAAGTCAAAAGGGTATGACAATTATCCTATGATATCATTCACACATGTTATCCTAAGATTGCTACCAATGAACATATTTGCACAGAAAAAGACACTCACAGACTTATCAAATAAACTAATGGTTAGCCAAAATGAAAGGTGGGAGGATGGGTAAATTAGGACTATGGGGTTAACATACATATACTAATGTATGTTAAATGTATATAAACATATAACATATAAACTATATGAATTATATAATCACCTATACCTTCAAAATATACATTCTGTAAACAAACACATTGTAACAGCATCTGAAGATGAACTGACATATGTATGAATCATTGAGCAGATTCTGTACAGCCAGACAATGAAAACACTCTAATCAAATTTACTCTGATAAGAAATAGAAATTAAATTTAAAAAACAAACATAAGTAAGGAGACATAAACTTCTGGGGGCTTGTCCCAGCACATTCCACTCTAATTTACAACCTCGGAACACTACCTCCAGGAAGACTCTGTTGCCGTAGTAACAAGAGTTGAGAACGTAATAATGCTGCGGCCTTGTGGCTGTTTCCCACAACAGCAGCTTTAAACCCAGTACTAATAGTTGCTTAATAGTCACAAGGACTGCAGGGCTCTAAATGACACCTGCCCTGAAAAATGCCCTGGGGTAGGGAATAGGCAAGAAAATTCAACACATGAGAAATTTTTCAAGAAGTCAATAAGAGGAGGGAGGTTGTACTCACTCTTTAAAAAAAAGGAAAAGAAAAAAAAGGACATGCCTAAAGCTCAGTATAAGGAATTATTAGACACATGCAAATTCAAATTCAAAAAGGTTTCAGCTCACACCAGTCATTTCCATCAGCAAAATGTCTATAAACTATAAATGCTGAAGGGGTTTTAGAGAACTGTGTACCTTCTAGCTGCTGGTGGGATGTAAAGTGGTAACAGCACTAACGCAAACTGAATGGAGCTTCTTGAAAAGGTAAAAATTGAGCTACCATATGATGCAGCAGGTCACCCTTTGGGCCTATAACCTAAGACCACCTGAATCGGAAAGACACAGGCAGGCAAATGAGCACTGCAGCAATATTGAAATAGCCAAGACATGGAAGCAGAAAAAAGGTTCATAAACAGATGAATGGACAAAGAAGAAGTAGTATACGTACCAAATAGAATAGTAGCCTGGGGAAAAAAATGAACAACGCCGTTTTCAGGACTACAGTTGAGCCTAGAAATAGTCATATAAGGTTAAGTAACTCAAAAGGGTACGACAAATATCCTATGATAATATTTATACATGTTATCCTAAGATTGCTAGCAATGAACATATTTCCACAGAAAAAGACACTCACAGACTTATGAAATAAACTAATGGTTAGCCAAAATGAAAGGTGGGAGGACGGGTAAATTAGGACTATGGGGTTAACATACATATACTAATGTATGTTAAGTGTATAAAAACATATAACAGATAAACTGTATGAATTATATAATCACCAATACCTTTAAAATATACATTCTGTAATCACATACATGGTAACAGAATCCGAAGATGAACAGACATATGTAGGAATCATTGAGCAGTTTCTGTACAGCCAGACAATCAAAACACTCTAATCAAATTTACTCAGATAAGAAATAGAAATTAAATTTAAAAAACAAACCTAAGTAAGGAGACATAAACTTCTGGGGGCTTGTCCCAGCACATTCCACTCTAATTTACAACCTCGGAACACTACCTCCAGGAAGATTCTGTTGCCCTAGTAACAAGAGATGAGAACGTAATAATGCTGCCGCCTTGTGGCTCTTTCCCACAACAGCAGCTTTAAACCCAGTCCTAATGGTTGCTTAATAATCACATGGACTGCAGGGCTCTAAATGACACCTGCCCTGAAAAATGCCCTGGGGTAAGGAATAGGCAAGAATATTCAACACATGAGAAATTTTTCAAGAAATCAATAAGAGGAGGGAAGTTGTACTCACTCTTTAAAAAAAAAGGAAAAGAAAAAAAAGGACATGCCTAAAGCTCAGTAGAATGAATTATTAGACACATGCAAATTCAAATGGAAAAAGGTTTCAGCTCACACCAATCGTTTCCATCAGCAAAATGTCTACAAACTATAAATGCTGAAGGGGTTTTAGAGAACTGTGTACCTTCTAGCTGCTGGTGGGATGTAAAGTGGTAACAGCACTAACACAAACTGAATGGAGCTGCTTGAAAAGATAAAAATTGAGGTACCATATGATGCGGCAGGTCACCTTTTGGGCCTATAACCTAAGACCACCTGAATCGGAAAGACACAGGCAGGCAAATGAGCACTGCAGCAATATTGAAATAGCCAAGACATGGAAGCAGAAAAAAGGTTCATAAACAGATGAATGGACAAAGAAGAAGTGGTATACGTACCAAATAGAATAGTAGCCTCGGGAAAAAAATGAACAATGCCGTTTTCAGGACTACAGTTGAGCCTAGAAATAATCATATAACGTTAAGTAACTCAAAAGGGTACGACAAATATCCTATGATATCATTTATACATGTTATCCTAAGATTGCTACCAATGAACATATTTCCACAGAAAAAGACACTCACAGACTTATGAAATAAACTAATGGTTAGCCAAAATGAAAGGTGGGAGGATGGGTTAACTAGGACTATGGGGTTAACATACATATACTAATGTATGTTAAGTGTATAAAAACATATAACAGATAAACTGTATGAATTATATAATCACCAATACCTTTAAAATATACATTTTGTAATCACATACATGGTAACAGGACCCGAGGATGAACAGACATATGTATGAATCATTGAGCAGATTCTGTACAGCCAGGCAATCAAAACATTAAAATCAAATTTACTCCGATAAGAAATAGAAATTAAATTTAAAAAACAAACATAAGTAAGGAGACATAAACTTCTGGAGGCTTGTCCCAGCACATTCCACTCTAATTTACAACCTCGGAACACTACCTCCAGGAAGACTCTGTTGCCATAGTAACAAGAGTTGAGAACGTAATAATGCTGCCGCCTTGTGGCTGTTTCCCACAACAGCAGCTTTAAACCCAGTGCTAATGGTTGCTTAATAGTCAAAACGACTGCAGGGGTCTAAATGACACCTGCCCTCAAAAAATGCCCTGAGGTAGGGAATACGCAAGAAAATTCAACACATGAGAAATTTTTCAAAAAGTGAATATGAAGAGGGAAGTTGTACTCACACTTTAACAAAAAAAGGAAAAGAAGAAAAAGGATATGCCTAAAGATCAGTATAAGGAATTATTCGCCACATGCGTATCCAACCTCCAAAAAGGTTTCAGCTCACACCAGTCAAATGGCCATCAGCAAAAAGTCTACAAACTATAAATGCTGAAGGGGTTTTAGAGAAATGTATACCTTCTATCTGCTGCTGGGATGAAAAGTGATAACAGCACTAATGCAAACTGAATGGAGCTGCTTGAAAAGGTAAAAATTGAGCTACCATATGATGCGGCAGGGCACCTCTTCGGCTTATAACCTAAGACTACCAGAATCGGAAAGACACAGGCAGTCAAATGTGCACTGCAGCAATATGGAAATAGCAAAGACATGGAAGCAAAAAAAATGTCCATAAACAGATGAATGGACAAAGAAGAAGTGGTATACGTACCAAATAGAATAGTAGCCTCGGGAAAAAAATGAACAATGCCGTTTTCAGGACTACAGTTGAGCCTAGAAATAATCATATAAGGTTAAGTAACTCAAAAGGGTACGACAAATATCCTATGATAACATTTATACATGTTATCCTAAGATAGCTACCAATGAACATATTTCCACAGAAAAAGACACTCACAGACTTATGTAATAAACTAATGGTTAGACAAAATGAAAGGTGGGAGGATGGGTAAACTAGGACTATGGGGTTAACATACATATACTAATGTATGTTAAGTGTATAAAAACATATAACAGATAAACTGTATGAATTATATAATCACCAATACCTTTAAAATATACATTCTGTAATCACATACATGGTAACAGAATCCGAAGATGAACAGACATATGTAGGAATCATTGAGCAGTTTCTGTACAGCCAGACAATCAAAACACTCTAATCAAATTTACTCAGATAAGAAATAGAAATTAAATTTAAAAAACAAACCTAAGTAAGGAGACATAAACTTCTGGGGGCTTGTCCCAGCACATTCCACTCTAATTTACAACCTCGGAACACTACCTCCAGGAAGATTCTGTTGCCCTAGTAACAAGAGATGAGAACGTAATAATGCTGCCGCCTTGTGGCTCTTTCCCACAACAGCAGCTTTAAACCCAGTGCTAATGGTTGCTTAATAGTCACAAGGACTGCAGGGCTCTAAATGACACCTGCCCTGAAAAATGCCCTGGGGTAGGGAATAGGCAAGAAAATTCAACACATGAGAAATTTTTCAAGAAGTCAATAAGAGGAGGGAAGTTGTACTCACTCTTTAAAAAAAAAGGAAAAGAAAAAAAAGGACATGCCTAAAGCTCAGTATAAGGAATTATTAGACACATGCAAATTCAAATTCAACAAGGTTTCAGCTCACACCAGTCATTACCATCAGCAAAATGTCTATAAACTATAAATGCTGAAGGGGTTTTAGAGAACTGTGTACCTTCTAGCTGCTGGTGGGATGTAAAGTGGTAACAGCACTAACGCAAACTGAATGGAGCTTCTTGAAAAGGTAAAAATTGAGCTACCATATGATGCAGCAGGTCACCCTTTGGGCCTATAACCTAAGACCACCTGAATCGGAAAGACACAGGCAGGCAAATGAGCACTGCAGCAATATTGAAATAGCCAAGACACGGAAGCAAAAAAAAGGTTCATAAACAGATGAATGGACAAAGAGGAAGTAGTATACGTACCAAATAGAATAGTAGCCTGGGGAAAAAAATGAACAACGCCGTTTTCAGGACTACAGTTGAGCCTAGAAATAATCATATAAGGTTAACTAACTCAAAAGGGTACGACAAAGATCTTATGATAATATTTATACATGTTATCCTAAGATTGCTACCAATGAACATATTTCCACAGAAAAAGACACTCACAGACTTATGAAATAAACTAATGGTTAGCAAAATGAAAGGTGGGAGGATGGGTAAATTAGGACTATGGGGTTAACATACATATACTAATGTATGTTAAGTGTATAAAAACATATAACAGATAAACTGTATGAATTATATAATCACCAATACCTTTAAAATATACATTTTGTAATCACATACATGGTAACAGGACCCGAAGATGAACAGACATATGTATGAATCATTGAGCAGATCCTGTACAGCCAGGCAATCAAAACACTCTAATCAAATTTACGCTGATAAGAAATAGAAATGAAATTTAAAAAACAAACATAAGTAAGGAGACATAAACTTCTGGGGGCTTGTCCCAGCACATTCCACTCTAATTTACAACCTCAGAACACTACCTCCAGGAAGATTCTGTTGCCCTAGTAACAAGAGTTGAGAACGTAATAATGCTGCCGCCTTGTGGCTGTTTCCCACAACAGCAGCTTTAAACCCAGTGCTAATGGTTGCTTAAGAGTCACAACGTCTGCAGGGGTCTAAATGACACCTGCCCTCAAAAAGTGCCCTTGGGTAGGGAATAGGCAAGAAAATTCAACACATGAGAAATTTTTCAAAAAGTGAATATGAAGAGGGAAGTTGTACTCACACTTTAACAAAAAAAGGAAAAGAAGAAAAAGGATATGCCTAAAGATCAGTATAAGGAATTATTCGCCACATGCGTATCCAACCTCCATAAAGGTTTCAGCTCACAACAGTCAAATGGCCATCAGCAAAAAGTCTACAAACTATAAATGCTGAAGGGGTTTTAGAGAAATGTGTACCTTCTATCTGCTGCTGGGATGTAAAGTGGTAACAGCACTAACGCAAACTGAATGGAGCCGCTTGAAAAGGTAGAAATTGAGCTACCATATGATGCGGCAGGGCACCTCTCGGGCTTATAACCTAAGACCACCAGAATCGGAAAGACACAGGCAGTCAAATGTGCACTGCAGCAATATTGAAATAGCCAAGACATGGAAGCAGAAAAAAGGTTCATAAACAGATGAATGGACAAAGAAGAAGTGGTATACGTACCAAATAGAATAGTAGCCTCGGGAAAAAAATGAACAATGCCGTTTTCAGGACTACAGTTGAGCCTAGAAATAATCATATAAGGTTAAGTAACTCAAAAGGGTACGACAAATATCCTATGATAACATTTATACATGTATCCTAAGATAGCTACCAATGAACATATTTCCACAGAAAAAGACACTCACAGACTTATGAAATAAACTAATGGTTAGCCAAAATGAAAGGTGGGAGGATGGGTTAACTAGGACTATGGGGTTAACATACATATACTAATGTATGTTAAGTGTATAAAAACATATAACAGATAAACTGTATGAATTATATAATCACCAATACCTTTAAAATATACATTTTGTAATCACATACATGGTAACAGGACCCGAGGATGAACAGACATATGTATGAATCATTGAGCAGATTCTGTACAGCCAGGCAATCAAAACACTAAAATCAAATTTACTCCGATAAGAAATAGAAATTAAATTTAAAAAACAAACGTAAGTAAGGAGACATAAACTTCTGGAGGCTTGTCCCAGCACATTCCACTCTAATTTACAACCTCGGAACACTACCTCCAGGAAGACTCTGTTGCCATAGTAACAAGAGTTGAGAACGTAATAATGCTGCCGCCTTGTGGCTGTTTCCCACAACAGCAGCTTTAAACCCAGTGCTAAGGGTTGCTTAATAGTCAAAACGACTGCAGGGGTCTAAATGACACCTGCCCTCAAAAAATGCCCTGGGGTAGGGAATACGCAAAAAAATTCAACACATGAGAAATTTTTCAAAAAGTGAATATGAAGAGGGAAGTTGTACTCACACTTTAACAAAAAAAGGAAAAGAAGAAAAAGGATATGCCTAAAGATCAGTATAAGGAATTATTCGCCACATGCGTATCCAACCTCCAAAAAGGTTTCAGCTCACACCAGTCAAATGGCCATCAGCAAAAAGTCTACAAACTATAAATGCTGAAGGGGTTTTGGAGAAATGTATACCTTCTATCTGCTACTGGGATGTAAAGTGGTAACAGCACTAACGCAAACTGAATGGAGCTGCTTGAAAAGGTAAAAATTGAGCTACCATATGATGCGGCAGGGCACCTCTTCGGCTTATAACCTAAGACTACCAGATTCGGAAAGACACAGGCAGTCAAATGTGCACTGCAGCAATATGGAAATAGCAAAGACATGGAAGCAAAAAAAATGTCCATAAACAGATGAATGGACAGAGAAAAAGTGGTATATGGACAGAATGCAATAGTAGCCTCGGGGAAAAAATGAACAATGCCGTTTTAAGGACTAGAGTTGAGCCTAGAAATAATCATATAAGGTTAAGTAAGTCAAAAGGGTATGACAATTATCCTATGATATCATTTATACATGTTAACCTAAGATTGCTACCAATGAACATATTTCCACAGAAAAAGACACTCACAGACTTATGAAATAAACTAATTGTTAGCCAAAATGAAAGGTGGGAGGATGGGTAAATTAGGACTATGGGGTTAACATACATATACTAATGTATGTTAAGTGTATAAAAACATATAACAGATAAACTGTATGAATTATATAATCACCAATACCTTTAAAATATACATTCTGTAATCACATACATGGTAACAGAATCCGAAGATGAACAGACATATGTAGGAATCATTGAGCAGTTTCTGTACAGCCAGACAATCAAAACACTCTAATCAAATTTACTCCGATAAGAAATAGAAATTTAATTTAAAAAACAAACCTAAGTAAGGAGACATAAACTTCTGGGGGCTTGTCCCAGCACATTCCACTCTAATTTACAACCTCGGAACACTACCACCAGGAAGATTCTGTTGCCCTAGTAACAAGAGATGAGAACGTAATAATGCTGCCGCCTTGTGGCTCTTTCCCACAACAGCAGCTTTAAACCCAGTGCTAATGGTTGCTTAATAGTCACATGGACTGCAGGGCTCTAAATGACACCTGCCCTGAAAAATGCCCTGGGGTAGGGAATAGGCAAGAATATTCAACACATGAGAAATATTTCAAGAAGTCAATAAGAGGAGGGAAGTTGTACTCACTCTTTAAAAAAAAAGGAAAAGAAAAAAAAGGACATGCCTAAAGCTCAGTAGAATGAATTATTAGACACATGCAAATTCAAATTCAAAAAGGTTTCAGCTCACACCAGTCGTTTCCATCAGCAAAATGTCTACAAACTATAAATGCTGAAGGGGTTTTAGAGAACTGTGTACCTTCTAGCTGCTGGTGGGATGTAAAGTGGTAACAGCACTAACACAAACTGAATGGAGCTGCTTGAAAAGATAAAAATTGAGCTACCATATGATGCGGCAGGTCACCTTTTGGGCCTATAACCTAAGACCACCTGAATCGGAAAGACACAGGCAGGCAAATGTGCACTGCAGCTATACTGAAATAGCCAAGACGTGGAAGCAGAAAAAGGGTTCATAAACAGATGAATGGACAAAGAAGAAGTGGTATACGTACCAAATAGCATAGTAGCCTCGGGAAAAAAAATGAACAATACCGTTTTCAGGACAACAGTTGAGCCTAGAAATAATCATATAAGGTTAAGTAACTCAAAAGGGTACGACAAATATCCTATGATAACATTTATACATGTTATCCTACGATTGCTACCAATGAACATATTTCCACAGAAAAAGACACTCACAGACGTATGAAATAAACTAATGGTTAGCCAAAATGAAAGGTGGGAGGATGGGTAAATTAGGACTATGGGGTTAAAATACATATACTAATGTATGTTAAGTGTATAAAAACATGTAACAGATAAACTGTATGAATTATATAATCACCAATACCTTTAAAATATACATTTTGTAATCACATACATGGTAAGAGGACCCGAAGATGAACAGACATATGTATGAATCACTGAGCAGATCCTGTACAGCCAGGCAATCAAAACACTCTAATCAAATTTACTCCGATAAGAAATAGAAATTAAATTTAAAAAAACAAACATAAGTAAGGAGACATAAACTTCTGGGGGCTTGTCCCAGCACATTCCACTCTAATTTACAACCTCGGAACACTACCTCCAGGAAGATTCTGTTGCCCTAGTAACAAGAGATGAGAACGTAATAATGCTGCTGCCTTGTGGCTCTTTCCCACAACAGCAGCTTTAAACCAAGTGCTAATGTTTGCTTAATAGTCACAAGGACTGCAGGGCTCTAAATGACACCTGCCCTTAAAAATGCCCTGGGGTAGGGAATAGGCAAGAAAATTCAACACATTAGAAATTTTTCAAGAAGTCAATAAGAGGAGGGAAGTTGTACTCACTCTTTAAAAAAAAAGGAAAAGAAAAAAAAGGACATTCCTAAACCTCAGTATAAGGAATTATTAGACACATGCAAATGCAAATTCAAAAAGGTTTCAGCTCACACCAGTCATTTCCATCAGCAAAATGTCTACAAACTATAAATGCTGAAGGAGTTTTAGAGAACTGTGTACCTTCTAGATCCTGGTTGGATGTAAAGTGGTAACAGCACTAACGCAAACTGAATTGAGCTGTTGAAAAGGTAAAAATTGAGCTACCATATGATGCGGCAGGTCACCTTTTGGGCCTATAACCTAAGACCACCTGAATCGGAAAGACACAGGCAGGCAAATGAGCACTGCAGCAATATTGAAATAGCCAAGACATGGAAGCAGAAAAAAGGTTCATAAACAGATGAATGGACAAAGAAGAAGTGGTATACGTACCAAATAGAATAGTAGCCTCGGGAAAAAAATGAACAATGCCGTTTTCAGGACTACAGTTGAGCCTAGAAATAATCATATAAGGTTAAGTAAGTCAAAAGGGTACGACAAATATCCTATGATAACATTTATACATGTTATCCAAAGATAGCTACCAATGAACATATTTCCACAGAAAAAGACACTCACAGACTTATGAAATAAACTAATGGTTAGTCAAAATGAAAGGTGGGAGGATGGGTAAACTAGGACTATGGGGTTAACATACATATACTAATGTATGTTAAGTGTATAAAAACATATAACAGATAAACTGTATGAATTATATAATCACCAATACCTTTAAAATATACATTCTGTAATCACATACATGGTAACAGAATCCGAAGATGAACAGACATATGTAGGAATCATTGAGCAGTTTCTGTACAGCCAGACAATCAAAACACTCTAATCAAATTTACTCAGATAAGAAATAGAAATTAAATTTAAAAAACAAACCTAAGTAAGGAGACATAAACTTCTGGGGGCTTGTCCCAGCACATTCCACTCTAATTTACAACCTCGGAACACTACCTCCAGGAAGATTCTGTTGCCCTAGTAACAAGAGATGAGAACGTAATAATGCTGCCGCCTTGTGGCTCTTTCCCACAACAGCAGCTTTAAACCCAGTGCTAATGGTTGCTTAATAGTCACATGGACTGCAGGGCTCTAAATGACACCTGCCCTGAAAAATGCCCTGGGGTAAGGAATAGGCAAGAATATTCAACACATGAGAAATTTTTCAAGAAATCAATAAGAGGAGGGAAGTTGTACTCACTCTTTAAAAAAAAAGGAAAAGAAAAAAAAGGACACGCCTAAAGCTCAGTAGAATGAATTATTAGACACATGCAAATTCAAATGGAAAAAGGTTTCAGCTCACACCAATCGTTTCCATCAGCAAAATGTCTACAAACTATAAATGCTGAAGGGGTTTTAGAGAACTGTGTACCTTCTAGCTGCTGGTGGGATGTAAAGTGGTAACAGCACTAACACAAACTGAATGGAGCTGCTTGAAAAGATAAAAATTGAGCTACCATATGATGCGGCAGGTCACCTTTTGGGCCTATAACCTAAGACCACCTGAATCGGAAAGACACAGGCAGGCAAATGAGCACTGCAGCAATATTGAAATAGCCAAGACATGGAAGCAGAAAAAAGGTTCATAAACAGATGAATGGACAAAGAAGAAGTGGTATACGTACCAAATAGAATAGTAGCCTCGGGAAAAAAATGAACAATGCCGTTTTCAGGACTACAGTTGAGCCTAGAAATAATCATATAACGTTAAGTAACTCAAAAGGGTACGACAAATATCCTATGAAAACATTTATACATGTTATCCTAAGATTGCTACCAATGAACATATTTCCACAGAAAAAGACACTCACAGACTTATCAAATAAACTAATGCTTAGCCAAAATGAAAGGTGGGAGGATGGGTAAATTAGGACTATGGGGTTAACATACATATACTAATGTATGTTAAGTGTATAAAAACATATAACAGATAAACTGTATGAATTATATAATCACCAATACCTTTAAAATATACATTTTGTAATCACATACATGGTAACAGGACCCGAAGATGAACAGACATATGTAGGAATCATTGAGCAGTTTCTGTACAGCCAGACAATCAAAACACTCTAATCAAATTTACTCAGATAAGAAATAGAAATTAAATTTAAAAAACAAACCTAAGTAAGGAGACATAAACTTCTGGGGGCTTGTCCCAGCACATTCCACTCTAATTTACAACAACGGAACACTACCTCCAGGAAGATTCTGTTGCCCTAGTAACAAGAGATGAGAACGTAATAATGCTGCCGCCTTGTGGCTGTTTCCCACAACAGCAGCATTAAACCCAGTGCTAATGGTTGCTTAATAGTCACAAGGACTGCAGGGCTCTAAATGACACCTGCCCTGAAAAATGCCCTGGGGTAGGAAATAGGCAAGAAAATTCAACACATGAGAAATTTTTCAAGAAGTCAATAAGAGGAGGGAAGTTGTACTCACTCTTTAAAAAAAAAGGAAAAGAAAAAAAAGGACATGCCTAAAGCTCAGTATAAGGAATTATTAGACACATGCAAATTCAAATTCAAAAAGGTTTCAGCTCACACCAGTCATTTCCATCAGCAAAATGTCTATAAACTATAAATGCTGAAGGGGTTTTAGAGAACTGTGTACCTTCTAGCTGCTGGTGGGATGTAAAGTAGTAACAGCACTAACGCAAACTGAATGGAGCTGCTTGAAAAGGTAAAAATGGAGCTACCATATGATGCGGCAGGGCACCTCTTGGGCTTATAACCTAAGACTACCAGAATCGGAAAGACACAGGCAGTCAAATGTGCACTGCAGCAATATTGAAATAGCAAAGACATGGAAGCAAAAAAAATGTCCATAAACAGATGAATGGAGAGAGAAGAAGTGGTATATGGACAGAATGGAATAGTAGCCTCGTGGAAAAAATGAACAATGCCGTTTTCAGGACTACAGTAGAGCCTAGAAATAATCATATAAGGTTAAGTAAGTCAAAAGGGTATGACAATTATCCTATGATATCATTTATACATGTTATCCTAAGATTGCTACCAATGAACATATTTCCACAGAAAAAGACACTCACAGACTTATGAAATAAACTAATTGTTAGCCAAAATGAAAGGTGGGAGGACGGGTAAACTAGGACTATGGGGTTAACATACATATACTAATGTATGTTAAGTGTATAAAAACATATAACAGATAAACTGTATGAATTATATAATCACCAATACCTTTAAAATATACATTCTGTAATCACATACATGGTAACAGAACCCGAAGATGAACAGACATATGTAGGAATCATTGAGCAGTTTCTGTACAGCCAGACAATCAAAACACTCTAATCAAATTTACTCAGATAAGAAATAGAAATTAAATTTAAAAAACAAACCTAAGTAAGGAGACATAAACTTCTGGGGGCTTGTCCCAGCACATTCCACGCTAATTTACAACCTCGGAACACTACCTCCAGGAAGATTCTGTTGCCCTAGTAACAAGAGATGAGAACGTAATAATGCTGCCGCCTTGTGGCTCTTTCCCACAACAGCAGCTTTAAACCCAGTGCTAATGGTTGCTTAATAGTCACATGGAGTGCAGGGCTCTAAATGACACCTGCCCTGAAAAATGCCCTGGGGTAGGGAATAGGCAATAATATTCAACACATGAGAAATTTTTCAAGAAGTCAATAAGAGGAGGGAAGTTGTACTCACTCTTTAAAAAAAAGGAAAAGAAAAAAAAGGACATGCCTAAAGCTCAGTAGAATGAATTATTAGATACATGCAAATTCAAATTGAAAAAGGTTTCAGCTCACACCAGTCGTTTCCATCAGCAAAATATCTACAAACTATAAATGCTGAAGGGGTTTTAGAGAACTGTGTACCTTCTAGCTGCTGGTGGGATGTAAAGTGGTAACAGCACTAACACAAACTGAATGGAGCTGCTTGAAAAGGTAAAAATTGAGCTACCATATGATGCGGCAGGTCACCTTTTGGGCCTATAACCTAAGACCACCTGAATCGGAAAGACACAGGCAGGCAAATGAGCACTGCAGCAATATTGAAATAGCCAAGACATGGAAGGAAAAAAAATGTCCATAAACAGATGAATGGACAAAGACGAAGTGGTAAATGTACCATATGGAATAGTAGCTTCGCGAAAAAAATAAACAATGCCGTTTTTACGACTACAGTGGAGCCTAGAAATAATCATATAAGGTTAAGTAAGTCAAAAGGGTATGACAAATATCCTATGATATCATTTATACATGTTATCCTAAGATTGCTACCAATGAACATATTTCCACAGAAAAAGACACTCACAGACTTATCAAATAAACTAATTGTTAGCCAAAATGAAAGGTGGGAGGATGGATAAATTAGGACTATGGGGTTAACATACATATACTAATGTTATGTTAAATGTATATAAACATATAACAGATAAACTATATGAATTATATACTCACCAATACCTTTAAAATATACATTCTGTAATCACATACATGGTAACAGGATCCGAAGATGAACAGACATATGTAGGAGTCTTTTAGCAGATTCTGTACAGCCAGACAATCAAAACACTCTAATCAAATTTACTCCGATAAGAAATAGAAATTAAATTTAATAAACAAACATAAGTAAGGAGACATAAACTTCTGGGGGCTTGTCCCAGCACATTCCACTCTAATTTACAACCTTGGAACACTACCTCCAGGAAGACTCTATTGCTGTAGTAACAAGAGTTGATAACGTAATAATGCTGCCGCCTTGTGGCTGTTTCCCACAACAGCAGCTTTAAACCCAGTGCTTATGGTTGCTTATATAGTCACAAGGACTGCAGGGCTGTAAATGACACACGCCCTCAAAAATGCCCTGGGGTAGGGAATAGGCAAGAAAATTCAACACATGAGAATTTTTTCAAGAAGTCAATCAGAGGAGGGAAGTTGTACTCACTCTTTAAAAAAAAGGAAAAGAAAAAAAGGACATGCCTAAAGCTCAGTATAAGGAATTATGAGCCACATGCAAATTCAAAGTCAAAAAGGGTGCAGCTCACAGCGGTCATGACCATCAGCAAAAAGTCTACAAACGATAAATGCTGAAGGGGTTTTAGAGAACTGTGTACTTTCTAGCTGCTGGTGGGATGTAAAGTGGTAACAGCACTAACGCAAACTGAATCGAGCTGCTTGAAGAGGTAAAAATTGAGCTACCATATGATGCGGCAGGGCACCTTTGGGCCTATAACCTAAGACCAACAGAATCGGAAAGACAGATGCAGGCAAATGTGCACTGAAACAATATTGAAATAGCCAAGACATGGAAGGAAAAAAAATGTCCATAAACAGATGAATGGACAAAGAAGAAGTGGTAAATGTACCATATGGAATAGTAGCTTCGCGAAAAAAATGAACAATGCCGTTTTTACGACTACAGTGGAGCCTAGAAATAATCATATAAGGTTAAGTAAGTCAAAAGGGTATGACAAATATCCTATGATATCATTTATACATGTTATCCTAAGATTGCTACCAATGAACATATTTCCACAGAAAAAGACACTCACAGACTTATCAAATAAACTAATGGTTAGCCAAAATGAAAGGTGGGAGGATGGGTAAATTAGGACTATGGGGTTAACATACATATACTAACGTATGTTAAATGTATATAAACATATAACAGATAAACTATATGAATTATATAATTACCAAGACCTTTAAAATATACATTTTGTAATCACATACATGGTAACAGGATCCGAAGATGAACAGACATATGCATGAATCATTGAGCAGATTCTGTACAGCCAGACAATCAAAACACTCCAATCAAATTTACCCCGATAAGAAATAGAAATTAAATTTAAAAAACAAACATAAGTAAGGAGACATAAACTTCTGCGGCTTGTCCCACCACATTCCACTCTAATTTACAACCTTGGAACACTACCTCCAGGAAGAGTCTGTTGCCCTAGTAACAAGAGATGAGAACGTAATAATGCTGCCGCCTTGTGGCTCTTTCCCACAAGAGCAGCTTTAAACCCAGTGCCAATGGTTGCTTATATAGTCACAAGGACTGCAGGGCTGTAAATGAGACACGCCCTCAACAATGCCCTGGGGTAGGGAATAGGAAAGAAAATTCTACACATGAGAAATTTTTCAAGAAGTCAATAAGAGGAGGGAAGTTGTACTCACTCTTTAAAAAAAGGAAAAGAGAAAAAAGGACATGCCTAAAGCTCAGTATAAGGAATTATTAGCCACATGCAAATTCAAATTCAAAAAGGTTTCACCTCACACCAGTCATTTCCATCAGCAAAAAGTCTACAAACTATAAATGCTGAAGGGGTGTTAGAGAACTGTGTACCTTCTAGCTGCTGGTGGGATGTAAAGTAGTAACAGCACTAACACAAACTGAATGGAGCTGCTTGAAAAGGTAAAAATTGAGCTTCCATATGATGCGGCAGGGCACCTTTTGCGCCTATAACTTAAGACCACCAGAATCGTAAAGACAGATGCAGGCAAATGTGCACTGCAACAATATTGAAATACGAAGACATGGAAGGAAAAAAAAAGTCCATAAACAGATGAATGGACAAAGAAGAAGAGGTATATGGACAGAATGGAAGAGTAGCCTCAGGAAAAAAATGAACAATGCCGTTTTCAGGACTACAGTTGAGCCTAGAAATAATCATATAAGGTTAAGTAAGTCAAAAGGGTATGACAATTATCCTATGATATCATTCACACATGTTATCCTAAGATTGCTACCAATGAACATATTTGCACAGAAAAAGACACTCACAGACTTATCAAATAAACTAATGGTTAGCCAAAATGAAAGGTGGGAGGATGGGTAAATTAGGACTATGGGGTTAACATACATATACTAATGTATGTTAAATGTATATAAACATATAACATATAAACTATATGAATTATATAATCACCTATACCTTCAAAATATACATTCTGTAAACAAACACATTGTAACAGCATCTGAAGATGAACTGACATATGTATGAATCATTGAGCAGATTCTGTACAGCCAGACAATGAAAACACTCTAATCAAATTTACTCTGATAAGAAATAGAAATTAAATTTAAAAAACAAACATAAGTAAGGAGACATAAACTTCTGGGGGCTTGTCCCAGCACATTCCACTCTAATTTACAACCTCGGAACACTACCTCCAGGAAGACTCTGTTGCCGTAGTAACAAGAGTTGAGAACGTAATAATGCTGCGGCCTTGTGGCTGTTTCCCACAACAGCAGCTTTAAACCCAGTACTAATAGTTGCTTAATAGTCACAAGGACTGCAGGGCTCTAAATGACACCTGCCCTGAAAAATGCCCTGGGGTAGGGAATAGGCAAGAAAATTCAACACATGAGAAATTTTTCAAGAAGTCAATAAGAGGAGGGAGGTTGTACTCACTCTTTAAAAAAAAGGAAAAGAAAAAAAAGGACATGCCTAAAGCTCAGTATAAGGAATTATTAGACACATGCAAATTCAAATTCAAAAAGGTTTCAGCTCACACCAGTCATTTCCATCAGCAAAATGTCTATAAACTATAAATGCTGAAGGGGTTTTAGAGAACTGTGTACCTTCTAGCTGCTGGTGGGATGTAAAGTGGTAACAGCACTAACGCAAACTGAATGGAGCTTCTTGAAAAGGTAAAAATTGAGCTACCATATGATGCAGCAGGTCACCCTTTGGGCCTATAACTTAAGACCACCTGAATCGGAAAGACACAGGCAGGCAAATGAGCACTGCAGCAATATTGAAATAGCCAAGACATGGAAGCAGAAAAAAGGTTCATAAACAGATGAATGGACAAAGAAGAAGTAGTATACGTACCAAATAGAATAGTAGCCTGGGGAAAAAAATGAACAACGCCGTTTTCAGGACTACAGTTGAGCCTAGAAATAGTCATATAAGGTTAAGTAACTCAAAAGGGTACGACAAATATCCTATGATAATATTTATACATGTTATCCTAAGATTGCTAGCAATGAACATATTTCCACAGAAAAAGACACTCACAGACTTATGAAATAAACTAATTGTTAGCCAAAATGAAAGGTGGGAGGACGGGTAAATTAGGACTATGGGGTTAACATACATATACTAATGTATGTTAAGTGTATAAAAACATATAACAGATAAACTGTATGAATTATATAATCACCAATACCTTTAAAATATACATTCTGTAATCACATACATGGTAACAGAATCCGAAGATGAACAGACATATGTAGGAATCATTGAGCAGTTTCTGTACAGCCAGACAATCAAAACACTCTAATCAAATTTACGCTGATAAGAAATAGAAATTAAATTTAAAAAACAAACCTAAGTAAGGAGACATAAACTTCTGGGGGCTTGTCCCAGCACATTCCACTCTAATTTACAACCTCGGAACACTACCTCCAGGAAGATTCTGTTGCCCTAGTAACAAGAGATGAGAACGTAATAATGCTGCCGCCTTGTGGCTCTTTCCCACAACAGCAGCTTTAAACCCAGTGCTAATGGTTGCTTAATAATCACATGGACTGCAGGGCTCTAAATGACACCTGCCCTGAAAAATGCCCTGGGGTAAGGAATAGGCAAGAATATTCAACACATGAGAAATTTTTCAAGAAATCAATAAGAGGAGGGAAGTTGTACTCACTCTTTAAAAAAAAAGGAAAAGAAAAAAAAGGACATGCCTAAAGCTCAGTAGAATGAATTATTAGACACATGCAAATTCAAATGGAAAAAGGTTTCAGCTCACACCAATCGTTTCCATCAGCAAAATGTCTACAAACTATAAATGCTGAAGGGGTTTTAGAGAACTGTGTACCTTCTAGCTGCTGGTGGGATGTAAAGTGGTAACAGCACTAACACAAACTGAATGGAGCTGCTTGAAAAGATAAAAATTGAGGTACCATATGATGCGGCAGGTCACCTTTTGGGCCTATAACCTAAGACCACCTGAATCGGAAAGACACAGGCAGGCAAATGAGCACTGCAGCAATATTGAAATAGCCAAGACATGGAAGCAGAAAAAAGGTTCATAAACAGATGAATGGACAAAGAAGAAGTGGTATACGTACCAAATAGAATAGTAGCCTCGGGAAAAAAATGAACAATGCCGTTTTCAGGACTACAGTTGAGCCTAGAAATAATCATATAACGTTAAGTAACTCAAAAGGGTACGACAAATATCCTATGATATCATTTATACATGTTATCCTAAGATTGCTACCTATGAACATATTTCCACAGAAAAAGACACTCACAGACTTATGAAATAAACTAATGGTTAGCAAAAATGAAAGGTGGGAGGATGGGTTAACTAGGACTATGGGGTTAACATACATATACTAATGTATGTTAAGTGTATAAAAACATATAACAGATAAACTGTATGAATTATATAATCACCAATACCTTTAAAATATACATTTTGTAATCACATACATGGTAACAGGACCCGAGGATGAACAGACATATGTATGAATCATTGAGCAGATTCTGTACAGCCAGGCAATCAAAACACTAAAATCAAATTTACTCCGATAAGAAATAGAAATTAAATTTAAAAAACAAACATAAGTAAGGAGACATAAACTTCTGGAGGCTTGTCCCAGCACATTCCACTCTAATTTACAACCTCGGAACACTACCTCCAGGAAGACTCTGTTGCCATAGTAACAAGAGTTGAGAACGTAATAATGCTGCCGCCTTGTGGCTGTTTCCCACAACAGCAGCTTTAAACCCAGTGCTAATGGTTGCTTAATAGTCAAAACGACTGCAGGGGTCTAAATGACACCTGCCCTCAAAAAATGCCCTGGGGTAGGGAATACGCAAGAAAATTCAACACATGAGAAATTTTTCAAAAAGTGAATATGAAGAGGGAAGTTGTACTCACACTTTAACAAAAAAAGGAAAAGAAGAAAAAGGATATGCCTAAAGATCAGTATAAGGAATTATTCGCCACATGTGTATCCAACCTCCAAAAAGGTTTCAGCTCACACCAGTCAAATGGCCATCAGCAAAAAGTCTACAAACTATAAATGCTGAAGGGGTTTTAGAGAAATGTATACCTTCTATCTGCTGCTGGGATGAAAAGTGATAACAGCACTAATGCAAACTGAATGGAGCTGCTTGAAAAGGTAAAAATTGAGCTACCATATGATGCGGCAGGGCACCTCTTCGGCTTATAACCTAAGACTACCAGAATCGGAAAGACACAGGCAGTCAAATGTGCACTGCAGCAATATGGAAATAGCAAAGACATGGAAGCAAAAAAAATGTCCATAAACAGATGAATGGACAAAGAAGAAGTGGTATACGTACCAAATAGAATAGTAGCCTCGGGAAAAAAATGAACAATGCCGTTTTCAGGACTACAGTTGAGCCTAGAAATAATCATATAAGGTTAAGTAACTCAAAAGGGTACGACAAATATCCTATGATAACATTTATACATGTTATCCTACGATTGCTACCAATGAACATATTTCCACAGAAAAAGCCACTCACAGACTTATGAAATAAACTAATGGTTAGCCAAAATGAAAGGTGGGAGGATGGGTAAACTAGGACTATGGGGTTAACATACATATACTAATGTATGTTAAGTGTATAAAAACATATAACAGATAAACTGTAATGAATTATATAATCACCAATACCTTTAAAATATACATTTTGTAATCACATACATGGTAAGAGGACCCGAAGATGAACAGACATATGTATGAATCATTGAGCAGATCCTGTACAGCCAGGCAATCAAAACACTCTAATCAAATTTACTCCGATAAGAAATAGAAATTAAATTTTAAAAAACAAACATAAGAAAGGAGACATAAACTTCTGGGGGCTTGTCCCAGCACATTCCACTCTAATTTACAACCTCGGAACACTACCTCCAGGAAGATTCTGTTGCCCTAGTAACAAGAGATGAGAACGTAATAATGCTGCCGCCTTGTGGCTCTTTCCCACAACAGCAACTTTAAACCCAGTGCTAATGTTTGCTTAATAGTCACAAGGACTGCAGGGCTCTAAATGACACCTGCCCTTAAAAATGCCCTGGGGTAGGGAATAGGCAAGAAAATTCAACACATTAGAAATTTTTCAAGAAGTCAATAAGAGGAGGGAAGTTGTACTCACTCTTTAAAAAAAAGGAAAAGAAAAAAAAAGGACATGCCTAAACCTCAGTATAAGGAATTATTAGACACATGCAAATGCAAATTCAAAAAGGTTTCAGCTCACACCAGTCATTTCCATCAGCAAAATGTCTACAAACTATAAATGCTGAAGGAGTTTTAGAGAACTGTGTACCTTCTAGATCCTGGTTGGATGTAAAGTGGTAACAGCACTAACGCAAACTGAATTGAGCTGTTGAAAAGGTAAAAATTGAGCTACCATATGATGCGGCAGGTCACCTTTTGGGCCTATAACCTAAGACCACCTGAATCGGAAAGACACAGGCAGGCAAATGAGCACTGCAGCAATATTGAAATAGCCAAGACATGGAAGCAGAAAAAAGGTTCATAAACAGATGAATGGACAAAGAAGAAGTGGTATACGTACCAAATAGAATAGTAGCCTCGGGAAAAAAATGAACAATGCCGTTTTCAGGACTACAGTTGAGCCTAGAAATAATCATATAACGTTAAGTAACTCAAAAGGGTACGACAAATATCCTATGATATCATTTATACATGTTATCCTAAGATTGCTACCAATGAACATATTTCCACAGAAAAAGACACTCACAGACTTATCAAATAAACTAATTGTTAGCCAAAATGAAAGGTGGGAGGATGGATAAATTAGGACTATGGGGTTAACATACATATACTAATGTTATGTTAAATGTATATAAACATATAACAGATAAACTATATGAATTATATACTCACCAATACCTTTAAAATATACATTCTGTAATCACATACATGGTAACAGGATCCGAAGATGAACAGACATATGTAGGAGTCTTTTAGCAGATTCTGTACAGCCAGACAATCAAAACACTCTAATCAAATTTACTCCGATAAGAAATAGAAATTAAATTTAATAAACAAACATAAGTAAGGAGACATAAACTTCTGGGGGCTTGTCCCAGCACATTCCACGCTAATTTACAACCTCGGAACACTACCTCCAGGAAGATTCTGTTGCCCTAGTAACAAGAGATGAGAACGTAATAATGCTGCCGCCTTGTGGCTCTTTCCCACAACAGCAGCTTTAAACCCAGTGCTAATGGTTGCTTAATAGTCACATGGAGTGCAGGGCTCTAAATGACACCTGCCCTGAAAAATGCCCTGGGGTAGGGAATAGGCAATAATATTCAACACATGAGAAATTTTTCAAGAAGTCAATAAGAGGAGGGAAGTTGTACTCACTCTTTAAAAAAAAGGAAAAGAAAAAAAAGGACATGCCTAAAGCTCAGTAGAATGAATTATTAGATACATGCAAATTCAAATTGAAAAAGGTTTCAGCTCACACCAGTCGTTTCCATCAGCAAAATATCTACAAACTATAAATGCTGAAGGGGTTTTAGAGAACTGTGTACCTTCTAGCTGCTGGTGGGATGTAAAGTGGTAACAGCACTAACACAAACTGAATGGAGCTGCTTGAAAAGGTAAAAATTGAGCTACCATATGATGCGGCAGGTCACCTTTTGGGCCTATAACCTAAGACCACCTGAATCGGAAAGACACAGGCAGGCAAATGAGCACTGCAGCAATATTGAAATAACCAAGACATGGAAGGAAAAAAAATGTCCATAAACAGATGAATGGACAAAGACGAAGTGGTAAATGTACCATATGGAATAGTAGCTTCGCGAAAAAAATAAACAATGCCGTTTTTACGACTACAGTGGAGCCTAGAAATAATCATATAAGGTTAAGTAAGTCAAAAGGGTATGACAAATATCCTATGATATCATTTATACATGTTATCCTAAGATTGCTACCAATGAACATATTTCCACAGAAAAAGACACTCACAGACTTATCAAATAAACTAATTGTTAGCCAAAATGAAAGGTGGGAGGATGGATAAATTAGGACTATGGGGTTAACATACATATACTAATGTTATGTTAAATGTATATAAACATATAACAGATAAACTATATGAATTATATACTCACCAATACCTTTAAAATATACATTCTGTAATCACATACATGGTAACAGGATCCGAAGATGAACAGACATATGTAGGAGTCTTTTAGCAGATTCTGTACAGCCAGACAATCAAAACACTCTAATCAAATTTACTCCGATAAGAAATAGAAATTAAATTTAATAAACAAACATAAGTAAGGAGACATAAACTTCTGGGGGCTTGTCCCAGCACATTCCACTCTAATTTACAACCTTGGAACACTACCTCCAGGAAGACTCTATTGCTGTAGTAACAAGAGTTGATAACGTAATAATGCTGCCGCCTTGTGGCTGTTTCCCACAACAGCAGCTTTAAACCCAGTGCTTATGGTTGCTTATATAGTCACAAGGACTGCAGGGCTGTAAATGACACACGCCCTCAAAAATGCCCTGGGGTAGGGAATAGGCAAGAAAATTCAACACATGAGAATTTTTTCAAGAAGTCAATCAGAGGAGGGAAGTTGTACTCACTCTTTAAAAAAAAGGAAAAGAAAAAAAGGACATGCCTAAAGCTCAGTATAAGGAATTATTAGCCACATGCAAATTCAAAGTCAAAAAGGGTGCAGCTCACACCGGTCATGACCATCAGCAAAAAGTCTACAAACGATAAATGCTGAAGGGGTTTTAGAGAACTGTGTACTTTCTAGCTGCTGGTGGGATGTAAAGTGGTAACAGCACTAACGCAAACTGAATCGAGCTGCTTGAAGAGGTAAAAATTGAGCTACCATATGATGCGGCAGGGCACCTTTGGGCCTATAACCTAAGACCAACAGAATCGGAAAGACAGATGCAGGCAAATGTGCACTGAAACAATATTGAAATAGCCAAGACATGGAAGGAAAAAAAATGTCCATAAACAGATGAATGGACAAAGAAGAAGTGGTAAATGTACCATATGGAATAGTAGCTTCGCGAAAAAAATGAACAATGCCGTTTTTACGACTACAGTGGAGCCTAGAAATAATCATATAAGGTTAAGTAAGTCAAAAGGGTATGACAAATATCCTATGATATCATTTATACATGTTATCCTAAGATTGCTACCAATGAACATATTTCCACAGAAAAAGACACTCACAGACTTATCAAATAAACTAATGGTTAGCCAAAATGAAAGGTGGGAGGATGGGTAAATTAGGACTATGGGGTTAACATACATATACTAACGTATGTTAAATGTATATAAACATATAACAGATAAACTATATGAATTATATAATTACCAAGACCTTTAAAATATACATTTTGTAATCACATACATGGTAACAGGATCCGAAGATGAACAGACATATGCATGAATCATTGAGCAGATTCTGTACAGCCAGACAATCAAAACACTCCAATCAAATTTACCCCGATAAGAAATAGAAATTAAATTTAAAAAACAAACATAAGTAAGGAGACATAAACTTCTGCGGCTTGTCCCACCACATTCCACTCTAATTTACAACCTTGGAACACTACCTCCAGGAAGAGTCTGTTGCCCTAGTAACAAGAGATGAGAACGTAATAATGCTGCCGCCTTGTGGCTCTTTCCCACAAGAGCAGCTTTAAACCCAGTGCCAATGGTTGCTTATATAGTCACAAGGACTGCAGGGCTGTAAATGAGACACACCCTCAACAATGCCCTGGGGTAGGGAATAGGAAAGAAAATTCTACACATGAGAAATTTTTCAAGAAGTCAATAAGAGGAGGGAAGTTGTACTCACTCTTTAAAAAAAGGAAAAGAGAAAAAAGGACATGCCTAAAGCTCAGTATAAGGAATTATTAGCCACATGCAAATTCAAATTCAAAAAGGTTTCACCTCACACCAGTCATTTCCATCAGCAAAAAGTCTACAAACTATAAATGCTGAAGGGGTGTTAGAGAACTGTGTACCTTCTAGCTGCTGGTGGGATGTAAAGTAGTAACAGCACTAACACAAACTGAATGGAGCTGCTTGAAAAGGTAAAAATTGAGCTTCCATATGATGCGGCAGGGCACCTTTTGCGCCTATAACTTAAGACCACCAGAATCGTAAAGACAGATGCAGGCAAATGTGCACTGCAACAATATTGAAATACGAAGACATGGAAGGAAAAAAAAAGTCCATAAACAGATGAATGGACAAAGAAGAAGAGGTATATGGACAGAATGGAAGAGTAGCCTCAGGAAAAAAATGAACAATGCCGTTTTCAGGACTACAGTTGAGCCTAGAAATAATCATATAAGGTTAAGTAAGTCAAAAGGGTATGACAATTATCCTATGATATCATTCACACATGTTATCCTAAGATTGCTACCAATGAACATATTTGCACAGAAAAAGACACTCACAGACTTATCAAATAAACTAATGGTTAGCCAAAATGAAAGGTGGGAGGATGGGTAAATTAGGACTATGGGGTTAACATACATATACTAATGTATGTTAAATGTATATAAACATATAACATATAAACTATATGAATTATATAATCACCTATACCTTCAAAATATACATTCTGTAAACAAACACATTGTAACAGCATCTGAAGATGAACTGACATATGTATGAATCATTGAGCAGATTCTGTACAGCCAGACAATGAAAACACTCTAATCAAATTTACTCTGATAAGAAATAGAAATTAAATTTAAAAAACAAACATAAGTAAGGAGACATAAACTTCTGGGGGCTTGTCCCAGCACATTCCACTCTAATTTACAACCTCGGAACACTACCTCCAGGAAGACTCTGTTGCCGTAGTAACAAGAGTTGAGAACGTAATAATGCTGCGGCCTTGTGGCTGTTTCCCACAACAGCAGCTTTAAACCCAGTACTAATAGTTGCTTAATAGTCACAAGGACTGCAGGGCTCTAAATGACACCTGCCCTGAAAAATGCCCTGGGGTAGGGAATAGGCAAGAAAATTCAACACATGAGAAATTTTTCAAGAAGTCAATAAGAGGAGGGAGGTTGTACTCACTCTTTAAAAAAAAGGAAAAGAAAAAAAAGGACATGCCTAAAGCTCAGTATAAGGAATTATTAGACACATGCAAATTCAAATTCAAAAAGGTTTCAGCTCACACCAGTCATTTCCATCAGCAAAATGTCTATAAACTATAAATGCTGAAGGGGTTTTAGAGAACTGTGTACCTTCTAGCTGCTGGTGGGATGTAAAGTGGTAACAGCACTAACGCAAACTGAATGGAGCTTCTTGAAAAGGTAAAAATTGAGCTACCATATGATGCAGCAGGTCACCCTTTGGGCCTATAACCTAAGACCACCTGAATCGGAAAGACACAGGCAGGCAAATGAGCACTGCAGCAATATTGAAATAGCCAAGACATGGAAGCAGAAAAAAGGTTCATAAACAGATGAATGGACAAAGAAGAAGTAGTATACGTACCAAATAGAATAGTAGCCTGGGGAAAAAAATGAACAACGCCGTTTTCAGGACTACAGTTGAGCCTAGAAATAGTCATATAAGGTTAAGTAACTCAAAAGGGTACGACAAATATCCTATGATAATATTTATACATGTTATCCTAAGATTGCTAGCAATGAACATATTTCCACAGAAAAAGACACTCACAGACTTATGAAATAAACTAATTGTTAGCCAAAATGAAAGGTGGGAGGACGGGTAAATTAGGACTATGGGGTTAACATACATATACTAATGTATGTTAAGTGTATAAAAACATATAACAGATAAACTGTATGAATTATATAATCACCAATACCTTTAAAATATACATTCTGTAATCACATACATGGTAACAGAATCCGAAGATGAACAGACATATGTAGGAATCATTGAGCAGTTTCTGTACAGCCAGACAATCAAAACACTCTAATCAAATTTACGCTGATAAGAAATAGAAATTAAATTTAAAAAACAAACCTAAGTAAGGAGACATAAACTTCTGGGGGCTTGTCCCAGCACATTCCACTCTAATTTACAACCTCGGAACACTACCTCCAGGAAGATTCTGTTGCCCTAGTAACAAGAGATGAGAACGTAATAATGCTGCCGCCTTGTGGCTCTTTCCCACAACAGCAGCTTTAAACCCAGTGCTAATGGTTGCTTAATAATCACATGGACTGCAGGGCTCTAAATGACACCTGCCCTGAAAAATGCCCTGGGGTAAGGAATAGGCAAGAATATTCAACACATGAGAAATTTTTCAAAAAAATCAATAAGAGGAGGGAAGTTGTACTCACTCTTTAAAAAAAAAGGAAAAGAAAAAAAAGGACATGCCTAAAGCTCAGTAGAATGAATTATTAGACACATGCAAATTCAAATGGAAAAAGGTTTCAGCTCACACCAATCGTTTCCATCAGCAAAATGTCTACAAACTATAAATGCTGAAGGGGTTTTAGAGAACTGTGTACCTTCTAGCTGCTGGTGGGATGTAAAGTGGTAACAGCACTAACACAAACTGAATGGAGCTGCTTGAAAAGATAAAAATTGAGGTACCATATGATGCGGCAGGTCACCTTTTGGGCCTATAACCTAAGACCACCTGAATCGGAAAGACACAGGCAGGCAAATGAGCACTGCAGCAATATTGAAATAGCCAAGACATGGAAGCAGAAAAAAGGTTCATAAACAGATGAATGGACAAAGAAGAAGTGGTATACGTACCAAATAGAATAGTAGCCTCGGGAAAAAAATGAACAATGCCGTTTTCAGGACTACAGTTGAGCCTAGAAATAATCATATAACGTTAAGTAACTCAAAAGGGTACGACAAATATCCTATGATATCATTTATACATGTTATCCTAAGATTGCTACCAATGAACATATTTCCACAGAAAAAGACACTCACAGACTTATGAAATAAACTAATGGTTAGCCAAAATGAAAGGTGGGAGGATGGGTTAACTAGGACTATGGGGTTAACATACATATACTAATGTATGTTAAGTGTATAAAAACATATAACAGATAAACTGTATGAATTATATAATCACCAATACCTTTAAAATATACATTTTGTAATCACATACATGGTAACAGGACCCGAGGATGAACAGACATATGTATGAATCATTGAGCAGATTCTGTACAGCCAGGCAATCAAAACACTAAAATCAAATTTACTCCGATAAGAAATAGAAATTAAATTTAAAAAACAAACATAAGTAAGGAGACATAAACTTCTGGAGGCTTGTCCCAGCACATTCCACTCTAATTTACAACCTCGGAACACTACCTCCAGGAAGACTCTGTTGCCATAGTAACAAGAGTTGAGAACGTAATAATGCTGCCGCCTTGTGGCTGTTTCCCACAACAGCAGCTTTAAACCCAGTGCTAATGGTTGCTTAATAGTCAAAACGACTGCAGGGGTCTAAATGACACCTGCCCTCAAAAAATGCCCTGGGGTAGGGAATACGCAAGAAAATTCAACACATGAGAAATTTTTCAAAAAGTGAATATGAAGAGGGAAGTTGTACTCACACTTTAACAAAAAAAGGAAAAGAAGAAAAAGGATATGCCTAAAGATCAGTATAAGGAATTATTCGCCACATGCGTATCCAACCTCCAAAAAGGTTTCAGCTCACACCAGTCAAATGGCCATCAGCAAAAAGTCTACAAACTATAAATGCTGAAGGGGTTTTAGAGAAATGTATACCTTCTATCTGCTGCTGGGATGAAAAGTGATAACAGCACTAATGCAAACTGAATGGAGCTGCTTGAAAAGGTAAAAATTGAGCTACCATATGATGCGGCAGGGCACCTCTTCGGCTTATAACCTAAGACTACCAGAATCGGAAAGACACAGGCAGTCAAATGTGCACTGCAGCAATATGGAAATAGCAAAGACATGGAAGCAAAAAAAATGTCCATAAACAGATGAATGGACAAAGAAGAAGTGGTATACGTACCAAATAGAATAGTAGCCTCGGGAAAAAAATGAACAATGCCGTTTTCAGGACTACAGTTGAGCCTAGAAATAATCATATAAGGTTAAGTAACTCAAAAGGGTACGACAAATATCCTATGATAACATTTATACATGTTATCCTAAGATAGCTACCAATGAACATATTTCCACAGAAAAAGACACTCACAGACTTATGTAATAAACTAATGGTTAGACAAAATGAAAGGTGGGAGGATGGGTAAACTAGGACTATGGGGTTAACATACATATACTAATGTATGTTAAGTGTATAAAAACATATAACAGATAAACTGTATGAATTATATAATCACCAATACCTTTAAAATATACATTCTGTAATCACATACATGGTAACAGAATCCGAAGATGAACAGACATATGTAGGAATCATTGAGCAGTTTCTGTACAGCCAGACAATCAAAACACTCTAATCAAATTTACTCAGATAAGAAATAGAAATTAAATTTAAAAAACAAACCTAAGTAAGGAGACATAAACTTCTGGGGGCTTGTCCCAGCACATTCCACTCTAATTTACAACCTCGGAACACTACCTCCAGGAAGATTCTGTTGCCCTAGTAACAAGAGATGAGAACGTAATAATGCTGCCGCCTTGTGGCTCTTTCCCACAACAGCAGCTTTAAACCCAGTGCTAATGGTTGCTTAATAGTCACAAGGACTGCAGGGCTCTAAATGACACCTGCCCTGAAAAATGCCCTGGGGTAGGGAATAGGCAAGAAAATTCAACACATGAGAAATTTTTCAAGAAGTCAATAAGAGGAGGGAAGTTGTACTCA
Organism: Balaenoptera borealis; assembly: GCF_965194805.1. Lineage (NCBI taxonomy): Eukaryota > Metazoa > Chordata > Mammalia > Artiodactyla > Balaenopteridae > Balaenoptera > Balaenoptera borealis. The sequence goes on from NW_028123213.1 coordinate 99,613, forward strand.
CTCTTTAAAAAAAAAGGAAAAGAAAAAAAAGGACATGCCTAAAGCTCAGTATAAGGAATTATTAGACACATGCAAATTCAAATTCAACAAGGTTTCAGCTCACACCAGTCATTACCATCAGCAAAATGTCTATAAACTATAAATGCTGAAGGGGTTTTAGAGAACTGTGTACCTTCTAGCTGCTGGTGGGATGTAAAGTGGTAACAGCACTAACGCAAACTGAATGGAGCTTCTTGAAAAGGTAAAAATTGAGCTACCATATGATGCAGCAGGTCACCCTTTGGGCCTATAACCTAAGACCACCTGAATCGGAAAGACACAGGCAGGCAAATGAGCACTGCAGCAATATTGAAATAGCCAAGACACGGAAGCAAAAAAAAGGTTCATAAACAGATGAATGGACAAAGAGGAAGTAGTATACGTACCAAATAGAATAGTAGCCTGGGGAAAAAAATGAACAACGCCGTTTTCAGGACTACAGTTGAGCCTAGAAATAATCATATAAGGTTAACTAACTCAAAAGGGTACGACAAAGATCTTATGATAATATTTATACATGTTATCCTAAGATTGCTACCAATGAACATATTTCCACAGAAAAAGACACTCACAGACTTATGAAATAAACTAATGGTTAGCAAAATGAAAGGTGGGAGGATGGGTAAATTAGGACTATGGGGTTAACATACATATACTAATGTATGTTAAGTGTATAAAAACATATAACAGATAAACTGTATGAATTATATAATCACCAATACCTTTAAAATATACATTTTGTAATCACATACATGGTAACAGGACCCGAAGATGAACAGACATATGTATGAATCATTGAGCAGATCCTGTACAGCCAGGCAATCAAAACACTCTAATCAAATTTACGCTGATAAGAAATAGAAATGAAATTTAAAAAACAAACATAAGTAAGGAGACATAAACTTCTGGGGGCTTGTCCCAGCACATTCCACTCTAATTTACAACCTCAGAACACTACCTCCAGGAAGATTCTGTTGCCCTAGTAACAAGAGTTGAGAACGTAATAATGCTGCCGCCTTGTGGCTGTTTCCCACAACAGCAGCTTTAAACCCAGTGCTAATGGTTGCTTAAGAGTCACAACGACTGCAGGGGTCTAAATGACACCTGCCCTCAAAAAGTGCCCTTGGGTAGGGAATAGGCAAGAAAATTCAACACATGAGAAATTTTTCAAAAAGTGAATATGAAGAGGGAAGTTGTACTCACACTTTAACAAAAAAAGGAAAAGAAGAAAAAGGATATGCCTAAAGATCAGTATAAGGAATTATTCGCCACATGCGTATCCAACCTCCATAAAGGTTTCAGCTCACAACAGTCAAATGGCCATCAGCAAAAAGTCTACAAACTATAAATGCTGAAGGGGTTTTAGAGAAATGTGTACCTTCTATCTGCTGCTGGGATGTAAAGTGGTAACAGCACTAACGCAAACTGAATGGAGCCGCTTGAAAAGGTAGAAATTGAGCTACCATATGATGCGGCAGGGCACCTCTCGGGCTTATAACCTAAGACCACCAGAATCGGAAAGACACAGGCAGTCAAATGTGCACTGCAGCAATATTGAAATAGCCAAGACATGGAAGCAGAAAAAAGGTTCATAAACAGATGAATGGACAAAGAAGAAGTGGTATACGTACCAAATAGAATAGTAGCCTCGGGAAAAAAATGAACAATGCCGTTTTCAGGACTACAGTTGAGCCTAGAAATAATCATATAAGGTTAAGTAACTCAAAAGGGTACGACAAATATCCTATGATAACATTTATACATGTATCCTAAGATAGCTACCAATGAACATATTTCCACAGAAAAAGACACTCACAGACTTATGAAATAAACTAATGGTTAGCCAAAATGAAAGGTGGGAGGATGGGTTAACTAGGACTATGGGGTTAACATACATATACTAATGTATGTTAAGTGTATAAAAACATATAACAGATAAACTGTATGAATTATATAATCACCAATACCTTTAAAATATACATTTTGTAATCACATACATGGTAACAGGACCCGAGGATGAACAGACATATGTATGAATCATTGAGCAGATTCTGTACAGCCAGGCAATCAAAACACTAAAATCAAATTTACTCCGATAAGAAATAGAAATTAAATTTAAAAAACAAACGTAAGTAAGGAGACATAAACTTCTGGAGGCTTGTCCCAGCACATTCCACTCTAATTTACAACCTCGGAACACTACCTCCAGGAAGACTCTGTTGCCATAGTAACAAGAGTTGAGAACGTAATAATGCTGCCGCCTTGTGGCTGTTTCCCACAACAGCAGCTTTAAACCCAGTGCTAAGGGTTGCTTAATAGTCAAAACGACTGCAGGGGTCTAAATGACACCTGCCCTCAAAAAATGCCCTGGGGTAGGGAATACGCAAAAAAATTCAACACATGAGAAATTTTTCAAAAAGTGAATATGAAGAGGGAAGTTGTACTCACACTTTAACAAAAAAAGGAAAAGAAGAAAAAGGATATGCCTAAAGATCAGTATAAGGAATTATTCGCCACATGCGTATCCAACCTCCAAAAAGGTTTCAGCTCACACCAGTCAAATGGCCATCAGCAAAAAGTCTACAAACTATAAATGCTGAAGGGGTTTTGGAGAAATGTATACCTTCTATCTGCTACTGGGATGTAAAGTGGTAACAGCACTAACGCAAACTGAATGGAGCTGCTTGAAAAGGTAAAAATTGAGCTACCATATGATGCGGCAGGGCACCTCTTCGGCTTATAACCTAAGACTACCAGATTCGGAAAGACACAGGCAGTCAAATGTGCACTGCAGCAATATGGAAATAGCAAAGACATGGAAGCAAAAAAAATGTCCATAAACAGATGAATGGACAGAGAAAAAGTGGTATATGGACAGAATGCAATAGTAGCCTCGGGGAAAAAATGAACAATGCCGTTTTAAGGACTAGAGTTGAGCCTAGAAATAATCATATAAGGTTAAGTAAGTCAAAAGGGTATGACAATTATCCTATGATATCATTTATACATGTTAACCTAAGATTGCTACCAATGAACATATTTCCACAGAAAAAGACACTCACAGACTTATGAAATAAACTAATTGTTAGCCAAAATGAAAGGTGGGAGGATGGGTAAATTAGGACTATGGGGTTAACATACATATACTAATGTATGTTAAGTGTATAAAAACATATAACAGATAAACTGTATGAATTATATAATCACCAATACCTTTAAAATATACATTCTGTAATCACATACATGGTAACAGAATCCGAAGATGAACAGACATATGTAGGAATCATTGAGCAGTTTCTGTACAGCCAGACAATCAAAACACTCTAATCAAATTTACTCCGATAAGAAATAGAAATTTAATTTAAAAAACAAACCTAAGTAAGGAGACATAAACTTCTGGGGGCTTGTCCCAGCACATTCCACTCTAATTTACAACCTCGGAACACTACCACCAGGAAGATTCTGTTGCCCTAGTAACAAGAGATGAGAACGTAATAATGCTGCCGCCTTGTGGCTCTTTCCCACAACAGCAGCTTTAAACCCAGTGCTAATGGTTGCTTAATAGTCACATGGACTGCAGGGCTCTAAATGACACCTGCCCTGAAAAATGCCCTGGGGTAGGGAATAGGCAAGAATATTCAACACATGAGAAATATTTCAAGAAGTCAATAAGAGGAGGGAAGTTGTACTCACTCTTTAAAAAAAAAGGAAAAGAAAAAAAAGGACATGCCTAAAGCTCAGTAGAATGAATTATTAGACACATGCAAATTCAAATTCAAAAAGGTTTCAGCTCACACCAGTCGTTTCCATCAGCAAAATGTCTACAAACTATAAATGCTGAAGGGGTTTTAGAGAACTGTGTACCTTCTAGCTGCTGGTGGGATGTAAAGTGGTAACAGCACTAACACAAACTGAATGGAGCTGCTTGAAAAGATAAAAATTGAGCTACCATATGATGCGGCAGGTCACCTTTTGGGCCTATAACCTAAGACCACCTGAATCGGAAAGACACAGGCAGGCAAATGTGCACTGCAGCTATATTGAAATAGCCAAGACGTGGAAGCAGAAAAAGGGTTCATAAACAGATGAATGGACAAAGAAGAAGTGGTATACGTACCAAATAGCATAGTAGCCTCGGGAAAAAAAATGAACAATACCGTTTTCAGGACAACAGTTGAGCCTAGAAATAATCATATAAGGTTAAGTAACTCAAAAGGGTACGACAAATATCCTATGATAACGTTTATACATGTTATCCTACGATTGCTACCAATGAACATATTTCCACAGAAAAAGACACTCACAGACGTATGAAATAAACTAATGGTTAGCCAAAATGAAAGGTGGGAGGATGGGTAAATTAGGACTATGGGGTTAAAATACATATACTAATGTATGTTAAGTGTATAAAAACATGTAACAGATAAACTGTATGAATTATATAATCACCAATACCTTTAAAATATACATTTTGTAATCACATACATGGTAAGAGGACCCGAAGATGAACAGACATATGTATGAATCACTGAGCAGATCCTGTACAGCCAGGCAATCAAAACACTCTAATCAAATTTACTCCGATAAGAAATAGAAATTAAATTTAAAAAAACAAACATAAGTAAGGAGACATAAACTTCTGGGGGCTTGTCCCAGCACATTCCACTCTAATTTACAACCTCGGAACACTACCTCCAGGAAGATTCTGTTGCCCTAGTAACAAGAGATGAGAACGTAATAATGCTGCTGCCTTGTGGCTCTTTCCCACAACAGCAGCTTTAAACCAAGTGCTAATGTTTGCTTAATAGTCACAAGGACTGCAGGGCTCTAAATGACACCTGCCCTTAAAAATGCCCTGGGGTAGGGAATAGGCAAGAAAATTCAACACATTAGAAATTTTTCAAGAAGTCAATAAGAGGAGGGAAGTTGTACTCACTCTTTAAAAAAAAAGGAAAAGAAAAAAAAGGACATTCCTAAACCTCAGTATAAGGAATTATTAGACACATGCAAATGCAAATTCAAAAAGGTTTCAGCTCACACCAGTCATTTCCATCAGCAAAATGTCTACAAACTATAAATGCTGAAGGAGTTTTAGAGAACTGTGTACCTTCTAGATCCTGGTTGGATGTAAAGTGGTAACAGCACTAACGCAAACTGAATTGAGCTGTTGAAAAGGTAAAAATTGAGCTACCATATGATGCGGCAGGTCACCTTTTGGGCCTATAACCTAAGACCACCTGAATCGGAAAGACACAGGCAGGCAAATGAGCACTGCAGCAATATTGAAATAGCCAAGACATGGAAGCAGAAAAAAGGTTCATAAACAGATGAATGGACAAAGAAGAAGTGGTATACGTACCAAATAGAATAGTAGCCTCGGGAAAAAAATGAACAATGCCGTTTTCAGGACTACAGTTGAGCCTAGAAATAATCATATAAGGTTAAGTAAGTCAAAAGGGTACGACAAATATCCTATGATAACATTTATACATGTTATCCAAAGATAGCTACCAATGAACATATTTCCACAGAAAAAGACACTCACAGACTTATGAAATAAACTAATGGTTAGTCAAAATGAAAGGTGGGAGGATGGGTAAACTAGGACTATGGGGTTAACATACATATACTAATGTATGTTAAGTGTATAAAAACATATAACAGATAAACTGTATGAATTATATAATCACCAATACCTTTAAAATATACATTCTGTAATCACATACATGGTAACAGAATCCGAAGATGAACAGACATATGTAGGAATCATTGAGCAGTTTCTGTACAGCCAGACAATCAAAACACTCTAATCAAATTTACTCAGATAAGAAATAGAAATTAAATTTAAAAAACAAACCTAAGTAAGGAGACATAAACTTCTGGGGGCTTGTCCCAGCACATTCCACTCTAATTTACAACCTCGGAACACTACCTCCAGGAAGATTCTGTTGCCCTAGTAACAAGAGATGAGAACGTAATAATGCTGCCGCCTTGTGGCTCTTTCCCACAACAGCAGCTTTAAACCCAGTGCTAATGGTTGCTTAATAGTCACATGGACTGCAGGGCTCTAAATGACACCTGCCCTGAAAAATGCCCTGGGGTAAGGAATAGGCAAGAATATTCAACACATGAGAAATTTTTCAAGAAATCAATAAGAGGAGGGAAGTTGTACTCACTCTTTAAAAAAAAAGGAAAAGAAAAAAAAGGACATGCCTAAAGCTCAGTAGAATGAATTATTAGACACATGCAAATTCAAATGGAAAAAGGTTTCAGCTCACACCAATCGTTTCCATCAGCAAAATGTCTACAAACTATAAATGCTGAAGGGGTTTTAGAGAACTGTGTACCTTCTAGCTGCTGGTGGGATGTAAAGTGGTAACAGCACTAGCACAAACTGAATGGAGCTGCTTGAAAAGATAAAAATTGAGCTACCATATGATGCGGCAGGTCACCTTTTGGGCCTATAACCTAAGACCACCTGAATCGGAAAGACACAGGCAGGCAAATGAGCACTGCAGCAATATTGAAATAGCCAAGACATGGAAGCAGAAAAAAGGTTCATAAACAGATGAATGGACAAAGAAGAAGTGGTATACGTACCAAATAGAATAGTAGCCTCGGGAAAAAAATGAACAATGCCGTTTTCAGGACTACAGTTGAGCCTAGAAATAATCATATAACGTTAAGTAACTCAAAAGGGTACGACAAATATCCTATGAAAACATTTATACATGTTATCCTAAGATTGCTACCAATGAACATATTTCCACAGAAAAAGACACTCACAGACTTATCAAATAAACTAATGGTTAGCCAAAATGAAAGGTGGGAGGATGGGTAAATTAGGACTATGGGGTTAACATACATATACTAATGTATGTTAAGTGTATAAAAACATATAACAGATAAACTGTATGAATTATATAATCACCAATACCTTTAAAATATACATTTTGTAATCACATACATGGTAACAGGACCCGAAGATGAACAGACATATGTAGGAATCATTGAGCAGTTTCTGTACAGCCAGACAATCAAAACACTCTAATCAAATTTACTCAGATAAGAAATAGAAATTAAATTTAAAAAACAAACCTAAGTAAGGAGACATAAACTTCTGGGGGCTTGTCCCAGCACATTCCACTCTAATTTACAACCACGGAACACTACCTCCAGGAAGATTCTGTTGCCCTAGTAACAAGAGATGAGAACGTAATAATGCTGCCGCCTTGTGGCTGTTTCCCACAACAGCAGCATTAAACCCAGTGCTAATGGTTGCTTAATAGTCACAAGGACTGCAGGGCTCTAAATGACACCTGCCCTGAAAAATGCCCTGGGGTAGGAAATAGGCAAGAAAATTCAACACATGAGAAATTTTTCAAGAAGTCAATAAGAGGAGGGAAGTTGTACTCACTCTTTAAAAAAAAAGGAAAAGAAAAAAAAGGACATGCCTAAAGCTCAGTATAAGGAATTATTAGACACATGCAAATTCAAATTCAAAAAGGTTTCAGCTCACACCAGTCATTTCCATCAGCAAAATGTCTATAAACTATAAATGCTGAAGGGGTTTTAGAGAACTGTGTACCTTCTAGCTGCTGGTGGGATGTAAAGTAGTAACAGCACTAACGCAAACTGAATGGAGCTGCTTGAAAAGGTAAAAATGGAGCTACCATATGATGCGGCAGGGCACCTCTTGGGCTTATAACCTAAGACTACCAGAATCGGAAAGACACAGGCAGTCAAATGTGCACTGCAGCAATATTGAAATAGCAAAGACATGGAAGCAAAAAAAATGTCCATAAACAGATGAATGGAGAGAGAAGAAGTGGTATATGGACAGAATGGAATAGTAGCCTCGTGGAAAAAATGAACAATGCCGTTTTCAGGACTACAGTAGAGCCTAGAAATAATCATATAAGGTTAAGTAGGTCAAAAGGGTATGACAATTATCCTATGATATCATTTATACATGTTATCCTAAGATTGCTACCAATGAACATATTTCCACAGAAAAAGACACTCACAGACTTATGAAATAAACTAATTGTTAGCCAAAATGAAAGGGGGGAGGACGGGTAAATTAGGACTATGGGGTTAACATACATATACTAATGTATGTTAAGTGTATAAAAACATATAACAGATAAACTGTATGAATTATATAATCACCAATACCTTTAAAATATACATTCTGTAATCACATACATGGTAACAGAACCCGAAGATGAACAGACATATGTAGGAATCATTGAGCAGTTTCTGTACAGCCAGACAATCAAAACACTCTAATCAAATTTACTCAGATAAGAAATAGAAATTAAATTTAAAAAACAAACCTAAGTAAGGAGACATAAACTTCTGGGGGCTTGTCCCAGCACATTCCACTCTAATTTACAACCTCGGAACACTACCTCCAGGAAGATTCTGTTGCCCTAGTAACAAGAGATGAGAACGTAATAATGCTGCCGCTTTGTGGCTCTTTCCCACAACAGCAGCTTTGAACCCAGTGCTAATGGTTGCTTAATAGTCACATGGACTGCAGGGCTCCAAATGACACCTGCCCTGAAAAATGCCCTGGGGTAAGGAATAGGCAAGAATATTCAACACATGAGAAATTTTTCAAGAAATCAATAAGAGGAGGGAAGTTGTACTCACTCTTTAAAAAAAAAGGAAAAGAAAAAAAGGACATGCCTAAAGCTCAGTAGAATGAATTATTAGACACATGCAAATTCAAATGGAAAAAGGTTTCAGCTCACACCAATCGTTTCCATCAGCAAAATGTCTACAAAGTATAAATGCTGAAGGGGTTTTAGAGAACTGTGTACCTTCTAGCTGCTGGTGGGATGTAAAGTGGTAACAGCACTAACACAAACTGAATGGAGCTGCTTGAAAAGATAAAAATTGAGCTACCATATGATGCGGCAGGTCACCTTTTGGGCCTATAACCTAAGACCACCTGAATCGGAAAGACACAGGCAGGCAAATGAGCACTGCAGCAATATTGAAATAGCCAAGACATGGAAGCAGAAAAAAGGTTCATAAACAGATGAATGGACAAAGAAGAAGTGGTATACGTACCAAATAGAATAGTAGCCTCGGGAAAAAAATGAACAATGCCGTTTTCAGGACTACAGTTGAGCCTAGAAATAATCATATAAAGTTAAGTAACTCAAAAGGGTACGACAAATATCCTATGATAACATTTATACATGTTATCCTAAGATTGCTACCAATGAACATATTTCCACAGAAAAAGACACTCACAGACTTATCAAATAAACTAATGGTTAGCCAAAATGAAAGGTGGGAGGATGGGTTAACTAGGACTATGGGGTTAACATACATATACTAATGTATGTTAAGTGTATAAAAACATATAACAGATAAACTGTATGAATTATATAATCACCAATACCTTTAAAATATACATTTTGTAATCACATACATGGTAACAGGACCCGAGGATGAACAGACATATGTATGAATCATTGAGCAGATTCTGTACAGCCAGGCAATCAAAACACTAAAATCAAATTTACTCCGATAAGAAATAGAAATTAAATTTAAAAAACAAACATAAGTAAGGAGACATAAACTTCTGGAGGCTTGTCCCAGCACATTCCACTCTAATTTACAACCTCGGAACACTACCTCCAGGAAGACTCTGTTGCCGTAGTAACAAGAGTTGAGAACGTAATAATGCTGCGGCCTTGTGGCTGTTTCCCACAACAGCAGCTTTAAACCCAGTACTAATAGTTGCTTAATAGTCACAAGGACTGCAGGGCTCTAAATGACACCTGCCCTGAAAAATGCCCTGGGGTAGGGAATAGGCAAGAAAATTCAACACATGAGAAATTTTTCAAGAAGTCAATAAGAGGAGGGAAGTTGTACTCACTCTTTAAAAAAAAGGAAAAGAAAAAAAGGACATGCCTAAAGCTCAGTATAAGGAATTATTAGACACATGCAAATTCAAATTCAAAAAGGTTTCAGCTCACACCAATCATTTCCATCAGCAAAATGTCTATAAACTATAAATGCTGAAGGGGTTTTAGAGAACTGTGTACCTTCTAGCTGCTGGTGGGATGTAAAGTGGTAACAGCACTAACGCAAACTGAATGGAGCTTCTTGAAAAGGTAAAAATTGAGCTACCATATGATGCAGCAGGTCACCCTTTGGGCCTATAACCTTAGACCACCTGAATCGGAAAGACACAGGCAGGCAAATGAGCACTGCAGCAATATTGAAATAGCCAAGACATGGAAGCAGAAAAAAGGTTCATAAACAGATGAATGGACAAAGAAGAAGTAGTATACGTACCAAATAGAATAGTAGCCTGGGGAAAAAAATGAACAACGCCGTTTTCAGGACTACAGTTGAGCCTAGAAATAATCATATAACGTTAAGTAACTCAAAAGGGTACGACAAATATCCTATGATAACATTTATACATGTTATCCTAAGATTGCTACCAATGAACATATTTCCACAGAAAAAGACACTCACAGACTTATGAAATAAACTAATGGTTAGCAAAATGAAAGGTGGGAGGATGGGTAAATTAGGACTATGGGGTTAACATACATATACTAATGTATGTTAAGTGTATAACAACATATAACAGATAAACTGTATGAATTATATAATCTCCAATACCTTTAAAATATACATTTTGTAATCACATACATGGTAACAGGACCCGAAGATGAACAGACATATGTATGAATCATTGAGCAGATCCTGTACAGCCAGGCAATCAAAACACTCTAATCAAATTTACGCTGATAAGAAATAGAAATGAAATTTAAAAAACAAACATAAGTAAGGAGACAAACTTCTGGGGGCTTGTCCCAGCACATTCCACTCTAATTTACAACCTCAGAACACTACCTCCAGGAAGATTCTGTTGCCCTAGTAACAAGAGTTGAGAACGTAATAATGCTGCCGCCTTGTGGCTGTTTCCCACAACAGCAGCTTTAAACACAGTGCTAATGGTTGCTTAATAGTCACAACGACTGCAGGGGTCTAAATGACACCTGCCCTCAAAAAGTGCCCTTGGGTAGGGAATAGGCAAGAAAATTCAACACATGAGAAATTTTTCAAAAAGTGAATATGAAGAGGGAAGTTGTACTCACACTTTAACAAAAAAAGGAAAAGAAGAAAAAGGATATGCCTAAAGATCAGTATAAGGAATTATTCGCCACATGCGTATCCAACCTCCATAAAGGTTTCAGCTCACAACAGTCAAATGGCCATCAGCAAAAGTCTACAAAGTATAAATGCTAAAGGTGTTTTAGAGAAATGTGTACCTTCTATCTGCTGCTGGGATGTAAAGTGGTAACAGCACTAACGCAAACTGAATGGAGCCGCTTGAAAAGGTAGAAATTGAGCTACCATATGATGCGGCAGGGCACCTCTCGGGCTTATAACCTAAGACCACCAGAATCGGAAAGACACAGGCAGTCAAATGTGCACTGCAGCAATACTGAAATAGCCAAGACATGGAAGCAAAAAAAGGTCCATAAACAGATGAATGGACAGAGAAGAAGTGGTATATGGACAGAATGGAATAGTAGCCTCGGGAAAAAAATGAACAATGCCGTTTTCAGGACTACAGTAGAGCCTAGAAATAATAATATAAGGTTAAGTAAGTCAAAAGGGTATGACAAATATCCTATGATATCATTTGTACATGTTATCCTAAGATTGCTACCAATGAACATATTTCCACAGAAAAAGACACTCACAGACTTATGAAATAAACTAATGGTTAGCCAAAATGAAAGGGGGGAGGATGGGTAAATTAGGACTATGGGATTAACATAAATATACTAATGTATGTTACATGCATATAAACATATAACAGATAAACTATATGAATTATATAATCACCAATACCTTTAAAATATACATTCTGTATTCACATACATGGTAACAGAATCCGAAGATGAACAGACATATGTAGGAATCATTGAGCAGATTCTGTACAGCCAGACAATCAAAAAACTCTAATCAAATTTACTCCAAAAAGAAATAGAATTAAATTTAAAAAACAAACATAAGTAAGGAGACATAAACTTCTGGGGGCTCGTCCCAGCACATTCCACTCTAATTTACAACCACGGAACGCTACCTCCAGGAAGATTCTGTTGCCCTAGTAACAAGAGATGAGAACGTAATAAAGCTGCCGCCTTGTGGCTGTTTCCCACAACAGCAGCATTAAACCCAGTGCTAATGGTTGCTTAATAGTCACAAGGACTGCAGGGCTCTAAATGACACCTGCCCTGAAAAATGCCCTGGGATAGGGAATAGGCAAGAAAATTCAACACATGAGAAATTTTTCAAGAAGTCAATAAGAGGAGGGAAGTTGTACTCACTCTTTAAAAAAAAAGGAAAAGAAAAAAAAGGACATGCCTAAAGCTCAGTATAAGGAATTATTAGACACATGCAAATTCAAATTCAACAAGGTTTCAGCTCACACCAGTCATTTCCATCAGCAAAATGTCTATAAACTATAAATGCTGAAGGGGTTTTAGAGAACTGTGTACCTTCTAGCTGCTGGTGGGATGTAAAGTGGTAACAGCACTAACGCAAACTGAATGGAGCTGCTTGAAAAGGTAAAAATGGAGCTACCATATGATGCGGCAGGGCACCTCTTGGGCTTATAACCTAAGACTACCAGAATCGGAAAGACACAGGCAGTCAAATGTGCACTGCAGCAATATTGAAATAGCAAAGACATGGAAGCAAAAAAAATGTCAATAAACAGATGAATGGACAGAGAAGAAGTGGTATATGGACAGAATGGAATAGTAGCCTCGTGGAAAAAATGAACAATGCCGTTTTCAGGACTACAGTAGAGCCTAGAAATAATCATATAAGGTTAAGTAAGTCAAAAGGGTATGACAATTATCCTATGATATCATTTATACATGTTATCCTAAGATTGCTACCAATGAACATATTTCCACAGAAAAAGACACTCACAGACTTATGAAATAACCTAATTGTTAGCCAAAATGAAAGGTGGGAGGACGGGTAAATTAGGACTATGGGGTTAACATACATATACTAATGTATGTTAAGTGTATAAAAACATATAACAGATAAACTGTATGAATTATATAATCACCAATACCTTTAAAATATACATTCTGTAATCACATACATGGTAACAGAATCCGAAGATGAACAGACATATGTAGGAATCATTGAGCAGTTTCTGTACAGCCAGACAATCAAAACACTCTAATCAAATTTACTCCGATAAGAAATAGAAATTAAATTTAAAAAACAAACCTAAGTAAGGAGACATAAACTTCTGGGGGCTTGTCCCAGCACATTCCACTCTAATTTACAACCTCGGAACACTACCTCCAGGAAGATTCTGTTGCCCTAGTAACAAGAGATGAGAACGTAATAATGCTGCCGCCTTGTGGCTCTTTCCCACAAGAGCAGCTTTAAACCCAGTGCTAATGGTTGCTTAATAGTCACATGGACTGCAGGGCTCTAAATGACACCTGCCCTGAAAAATGCCCTGGGGTAAGGAATAGGCAAGAATATTCAACACATGAGAAATTTTTCAAGAAATCAATAAGAGGAGGGAAGTTGTACTCACTCTTTAAAAAAAAGGAAAAGAAAAAAAAGGACATGCCTAAAGCTCAGTAGAATGAATTATTAGACACATGCAAATTCAAATGGAAAAAGGTTTCAGCTCACACCAATCGTTTCCATCAGCAAAATGTCTACAAACTATAAATGCTGAAGGGGTTTTAGAGAACTGTGTACCTTCTAGCTGCTGGTGGGATGTAAAGTGGTAACAGCACTAACACAAACTGAATGGAGCTGCTTGAAAAGATAAAAATTGAGCTACCATATGATGCGGCAGGTCACCTTTTGGGCCTATAACCTAAGACCACCTGAATCGGAAAGACACAGGCAGGCAAATGAGCACTGCAGCAATATTGAAATAGCCAAGACATGGAAGCAGAAAAAAGGTTCATAAACAGATGAATGGACAAAGAAGAAGTGGTATACGTACCAAATAGAATAGTAGCCTCGGGAAAAAAATGAACAATGCCGTTTTCAGGACTACAGTTGAGCCTAGAAATAATCATATAAGCTTAAGTAACTCAAAAGGGTACGACAAATATCCTATGATAACATTTATACATGTTATCCTAAGATTGCTACCAATGAACATATTTCCACAGAAAAAGCCACTCACAGACTTATGAAATAAACTAATGGTTAGCCAAAATGAAAGGTGGGAGGATGGGTTAACTAGGACTATGGGGTTAACATACATATACTAATGTATGTTAAGTGTATAAAAACATATAACAGATAAACTGTATGAATTATATAATCACCAATACCTTTAAAATATACATTTTGTAATCACATACATGGTAACAGGACCCGAGGATGAACAGACATATGTATGAATCATTGAGCAGATTCTGTACAGCCAGGCAATCAAAACACTAAAATCAAATTTACTCTGATAAGAAATAGAAATTAAATTTAAAAAACAAACCTAAGTAAGGAGACATAAACTTCTGGAGGCTTGTCCCAGCACATTCCACTCTAATTTACAACCTCGGAACACTACCTCCAGGAAGAACCTGTTGCCATAGTAACAAGCGTTGAGAACGTAATAATGCTGCCGCCTTGTGGCTGTTTCCCACAACAGCAGCTTTAAACCCAGTGCTAATGGTTGCTTAATAGTCAAAACGACTGCAGGGGTCTAAATGACACCTGCCCTCAAAAAATGCCCTGGGGTAGGGAATACGCAAGAAAATTCAACACATGAGAAATTTTTCAAAAAGTGAATATGAAGAGGGAAGTTGTACTCACACTTTAACAAAAAAAGGAAAAGAAGAAAAAGGATATGCCTAAAGATCAGTATAAGGAATTATTCGCCACATGCGTATCCAACCTCCAAAAAGGTTTCAGCTCACACCAGTCAAATGGCCATCAGCAAAAAGTCTACAAAGTATAAATGCTGAAGGGGTTTTAGAGAAATGTATACCTTCTATCTGCTGCTGGGATGTAAAGTGGTAACAGCACTAACGCAAACTGAATGGAGCTGCTTGAAAAGGTAAAAATTGAGCTACCATATGATGCGGCAGGGCACCTCTTCGGCTTATAACCTAAGACTACCAGAATCGGAAAGACACAGGCAGTCAAATGTGCACTGCAGCAATATGGAAATAGCAAAGACATGGAAGCAAAAAAAATGTCCATAAACAGATGAATGGACAGAGAAGAAGCGGTATATGGACAGAATGCAATAGTAGCCTCGGAGAAAAAATGAACAATGCCGTTTTAAGGACTAGAGTTGAGCCTAGAAATAATCATATAAGGTTAAGTAAGTCAAAAGGGTATGACAAATATCCTATGATATCATTTATACATGTTATCCTAAGATTGCTACCAATGAACATATTTCCACAGAAAAAGACACTCACAGACTTATGAAATAAACTAATTGTTAGCCAAAATGAAAGGTGGGAGGATGGGTAAATTAGGACTATGGGGTTAACATACATATACTAATGTATGTTAAGTGTATAAAAACATATAACAGATAAACTGTATGAATTATATAATCACCAATACCTTTAAAATATACATTCTGTAATAACATACATGGTAACAGAATCCAAAGATGAACAGACATATGTAGGAATCATTGAGCAGTTTCTGTACAGCCAGACAATCAAAACACTCTAATCAAAGTTACTCCGATAAGAAACAGAAATTTAATTTAAAAAACAAACCTAAGTAAGGAGACATAAACTTCTGGGGGCTTGTCCCAGCACATTCCACTCTAATTTACAACTTCGGAACACTACCTCCAGGAAGATTCTGTTGCCCTAGTAACAAGAGATGAGAACGTAATAATGCTGCCGCCTTGTGGCTGTTTCCCACAACAGCAGCATTAAACCCAGTGCTAATGGTTGCTTAATAGTCACAAGGACTGCATGGATCTAAATGACACCTGGCCTGAAAAATGCCTTGGGGTAGGGAATAGGCAAGAAAATTCAACACATGAGAAATTTTTCAAGAAGTCAATAAGAGGAGGGAAGTTGTACTCATTCTTTAAAAAAAAAGGAAAAGAAAAAAAAGGACATGCCCAAAGCTCAGTATAAGGAATTATTAGACACATGCAAATTCAATTTCAAAAAGGTTTCAGCTCACACCAGTCATTTCCATCAGCAAAATGTCTACAAACTATAAATGCTGAAGGGGTTTTAGAGAACTGTGTACCTTCTAGCTGCTGGTGGGATGTAAAGTGGTAACAGCAATAACGCAAACTGAATGGAGTTTCTTGAAAAGGTAAAAATTGAGCTACCATATGATGCGGCAGGTCACCTTTTGGGCCTATAACCTAAGACCACCTAAATCGGAAAGACACAGGCAGGCAAATGTGCACTGCAGCAATATTGAAATAGCCAAGACATGGAAGCAGAAAAAGGGTTCATAAACAGATGAATGGACAAAGAAGAAGTGGTATACGTACCAAATAGCATAGTAGCCTCGGGAAAAAAATGAACAATGCCGTTTTCAGGACTACAGTTGAGCCTAGAAATAATCATATAAGGTTAAGTAACTCAAAAGGGTACGACAAATATCCTATGATAACATTTATACATGTTATCCTACGATTGCTACCAATGAACATATTTCCACAGAAAAAGCCACTCACAGACTTATGAAATAAACTAATGGTTAGCCAAAATGAAAGGTGGGAGGATGGGTAAATTAGGACTATGGGGTTAACATACATATACTAATGTATGTTAAGTGTATAAAAACATGTAACAGATAAACTGTATGAATTATATAATCACCAATACCTTTAAAATATACATTTTGTAATCACATACATGGTAAGAGTACCCGAAGATGAACAGACATATGTATGAATCACTGAGCAGATCCTGTACAGCCAGGCAATCAAAACACTCTAATCAAATTTACTCCGATAAGAAATAGAAATTAAATTTAAAAAAACAAACATAAGTAAGGAGACATAAACTTCTGGGGGCTTGTCCCAGCACATTCCACTCTAATTTACAACCTCGGAACACTACCTCCAGGAAGATTCTGTTGCCCTAGTAACAAGAGATGAGAACGTAATAATGCTGCCGCCTTGTGGCTCTTTCCCACAACAGCAGCTTTAAACCCAGTGCTAATGTTTGCTTAATAGTCACAAGGACTGCAGGGCTCTAAATGACACCTGCCCTGAAAAATGCCCTGGGGTAGGGAATAGGCAAGAAAATTCAACACATGAGAAATTTTTCAAGAAGTCAATAAGAGGAGGGAAGTTGTACTCACTCTTTAAAAAAAAAGGAAAAGAAAAAAAAGGACATGCCTAAAGCTCAGTATAAGGAATTATTAGACACATGCAAATTCAAATTCAACAAGGTTTCAGCTCACACCAGTCATTTCCATCAGCAAAATGTCTATAAACTATAAATGCTGAAGGGGTTTTAGAGAACTGTGTACCTTCTAGCTGCTGGTGGGATGTAAAGTGGTAACAGCACTAACGCAAACTGAATGGAGCTGCTTGAAAAGGTAAAAATGGAGCTACCATATGATGCGGCAGGGCACCTCTTGGGCTTATAACCTAAGACTACCAGAATCGGAAAGACACAGGCAGTCAAATGTGCACTGCAGCAATATTGAAATAGCAAAGACATGGAAGCAAAAAAAATGTCAATAAACAGATGAATGGACAGAGAAGAAGTGGTATATGGACAGAATGGAATAGTAGCCTCGTGGAAAAAATGAACAATGCCGTTTTCAGGACTACAGTAGAGCCTAGAAATAATCATATAAGGTTAAGTAAGTCAAAAGGGTATGACAATTATCCTATGATATCATTTATACATGTTATCCTAAGATTGCTACCAATGAACATATTTCCACAGAAAAAGACACTCACAGACTTATGAAATAACCTAATTGTTAGCCAAAATGAAAGGTGGGAGGACGGGTAAATTAGGACTATGGGGTTAACATACATATACTAATGTATGTTAAGTGTATAAAAACATATAACAGATAAACTGTATGAATTATATAATCACCAATACCTTTAAAATATACATTCTGTAATCACATACATGGTAACAGAATCCGAAGATGAACAGACATATGTAGGAATCATTGAGCAGTTTCTGTACAGCCAGACAATCAAAACACTCTAATCAAATTTACTCCGATAAGAAATAGAAATTAAATTTAAAAAAAAAACCTAAGTAAGGAGACATAAACTTCTGGGGGCTTGTCCCAGCACATTCCACTCTAATTTACAACCTCGGAACACTACCTCCAGGAAGATTCTGTTGCCCTAGTAACAAGAGATGAGAACGTAATAATGCTGCCGCCTTGTGGCTCTTTCCCACAAGAGCAGCTTTAAACCCAGTGCTAATGGTTGCTTAATAGTCACATGGACTGCAGGGCTCTAAATGACACCTGCCCTGAAAAATGCCCTGGGGTAAGGAATAGGCAAGAATATTCAACACATGAGAAATTTTTCAAGAAATCAATAAGAGGAGGGAAGTTGTACTCACTCTTTAAAAAAAAGGAAAAGAAAAAAAAGGACATGCCTAAAGCTCAGTAGAATGAATTATTAGACACATGCAAATTCAAATGGAAAAAGGTTTCAGCTCACACCAATCGTTTCCATCAGCAAAATGTCTACAAACTATAAATGCTGAAGGGGTTTTAGAGAACTGTGTACCTTCTAGCTGCTGGTGGGATGTAAAGTGGTAACAGCACTAACACAAACTGAATGGAGCTGCTTGAAAAGATAAAAATTGAGCTACCATATGATGCGGCAGGTCACCTTTTGGGCCTATAACCTAAGACCACCTGAATCGGAAAGACACAGGCAGGCAAATGAGCACTGCAGCAATATTGAAATAGCCAAGACATGGAAGCAGAAAAAAGGTTCATAAACAGATGAATGGACAAAGAAGAAGTGGTATACGTACCAAATAGAATAGTAGCCTCGGGAAAAAAATGAACAATGCCGTTTTCAGGACTACAGTTGAGCCTAGAAATAATCATATAAGCTTAAGTAACTCAAAAGGGTACGACAAATATCCTATGATAACATTTATACATGTTATCCTAAGATTGCTACCAATGAACATATTTCCACAGAAAAAGCCACTCACAGACTTATGAAATAAACTAATGGTTAGCCAAAATGAAAGGTGGGAGGATGGGTTAACTAGGACTATGGGGTTAACATACATATACTAATGTATGTTAAGTGTATAAAAACATATAACAGATAAACTGTATGAATTATATAATCACCAATACCTTTAAAATATACATTTTGTAATCACATACATGGTAACAGGACCCGAGGATGAACAGACATATGTATGAATCATTGAGCAGATTCTGTACAGCCAGGCAATCAAAACACTAAAATCAAATTTACTCTGATAAGAAATAGAAATTAAATTTAAAAAACAAACCTAAGTAAGGAGACATAAACTTCTGGAGGCTTGTCCCAGCACATTCCACTCTAATTTACAACCTCGGAACACTACCTCCAGGAAGAACCTGTTGCCATAGTAACAAGCGTTGAGAACGTAATAATGCTGCCGCCTTGTGGCTGTTTCCCACAACAGCAGCTTTAAACCCAGTGCTAATGGTTGCTTAATAGTCAAAACGACTGCAGGGGTCTAAATGACACCTGCCCTCAAAAAATGCCCTGGGGTAGGGAATACGCAAGAAAATTCAACACATGAGAAATTTTTCAAAAAGTGAATATGAAGAGGGAAGTTGTACTCACACTTTAACAAAAAAAGGAAAAGAAGAAAAAGGATATGCCTAAAGATCAGTATAAGGAATTATTCGCCACATGCGTATCCAACCTCCAAAAAGGTTTCAGCTCACACCAGTCAAATGGCCATCAGCAAAAAGTCTACAAAGTATAAATGCTGAAGGGGTTTTAGAGAAATGTATACCTTCTATCTGCTGCTGGGATGTAAAGTGGTAACAGCACTAACGCAAACTGAATGGAGCTGCTTGAAAAGGTAAAAATTGAGCTACCATATGATGCGGCAGGGCACCTCTTCGGCTTATAACCTAAGACTACCAGAATCGGAAAGACACAGGCAGTCAAATGTGCACTGCAGCAATATGGAAATAGCAAAGACATGGAAGCAAAAAAAATGTCCATAAACAGATGAATGGACAGAGAAGAAGCGGTATATGGACAGAATGCAATAGTAGCCTCGGAGAAAAAATGAACAATGCCGTTTTAAGGACTAGAGTTGAGCCTAGAAATAATCATATAAGGTTAAGTAAGTCAAAAGGGTATGACAAATATCCTATGATATCATTTATACATGTTATCCTAAGATTGCTACCAATGAACATATTTCCACAGAAAAAGACACTCACAGACTTATGAAATAAACTAATTGTTAGCCAAAATGAAAGGTGGGAGGATGGGTAAATTAGGACTATGGGGTTAACATACATATACTAATGTATGTTAAGTGTATAAAAACATATAACAGATAAACTGTATGAATTATATAATCACCAATACCTTTAAAATATACATTCTGTAATAACATACATGGTAACAGAATCCAAAGATGAACAGACATATGTAGGAATCATTGAGCAGTTTCTGTACAGCCAGACAATCAAAACACTCTAATCAAAGTTACTCCGATAAGAAACAGAAATTTAATTTAAAAAACAAACCTAAGTAAGGAGACATAAACTTCTGGGGGCTTGTCCCAGCACATTCCACTCTAATTTACAACTTCGGAACACTACCTCCAGGAAGATTCTGTTGCCCTAGTAACAAGAGATGAGAACGTAATAATGCTGCCGCCTTGTGGCTGTTTCCCACAACAGCAGCATTAAACCCAGTGCTAATGGTTGCTTAATAGTCACAAGGACTGCATGGATCTAAATGACACCTGGCCTGAAAAATGCCTTGGGGTAGGGAATAGGCAAGAAAATTCAACACATGAGAAATTTTTCAAGAAGTCAATAAGAGGAGGGAAGTTGTACTCATTCTTTAAAAAAAAAGGAAAAGAAAAAAAAGGACATGCCCAAAGCTCAGTATAAGGAATTATTAGACACATGCAAATTCAATTTCAAAAAGGTTTCAGCTCACACCAGTCATTTCCATCAGCAAAATGTCTACAAACTATAAATGCTGAAGGGGTTTTAGAGAACTGTGTACCTTCTAGCTGCTGGTGGGATGTAAAGTGGTAACAGCAATAACGCAAACTGAATGGAGTTTCTTGAAAAGGTAAAAATTGAGCTACCATATGATGCGGCAGGTCACCTTTTGGGCCTATAACCTAAGACCACCTAAATCGGAAAGACACAGGCAGGCAAATGTGCACTGCAGCAATATTGAAATAGCCAAGACATGGAAGCAGAAAAAGGGTTCATAAACAGATGAATGGACAAAGAAGAAGTGGTATACGTACCAAATAGCATAGTAGCCTCGGGAAAAAAATGAACAATGCCGTTTTCAGGACTACAGTTGAGCCTAGAAATAATCATATAAGGTTAAGTAACTCAAAAGGGTACGACAAATATCCTATGATAACATTTATACATGTTATCCTACGATTGCTACCAATGAACATATTTCCACAGAAAAAGCCACTCACAGACTTATGAAATAAACTAATGGTTAGCCAAAATGAAAGGTGGGAGGATGGGTAAATTAGGACTATGGGGTTAACATACATATACTAATGTATGTTAAGTGTATAAAAACATGTAACAGATAAACTGTATGAATTATATAATCACCAATACCTTTAAAATATACATTTTGTAATCACATACATGGTAAGAGTACCCGAAGATGAACAGACATATGTATGAATCACTGAGCAGATCCTGTACAGCCAGGCAATCAAAACACTCTAATCAAATTTACTCCGATAAGAAATAGAAATTAAATTTAAAAAAACAAACATAAGTAAGGAGACATAAACTTCTGGGGGCTTGTCCCAGCACATTCCACTCTAATTTACAACCTCGGAACACTACCTCCAGGAAGATTCTGTTGCCCTAGTAACAAGAGATGAGAACGTAATAATGCTGCCGCCTTGTGGCTCTTTCCCACAACAGCAGCTTTAAACCCAGTGCTAATGTTTGCTTAATAGTCACAAGGACTGCAGGGCTCTAAATGACACCTGCCCTGAAAAATGCCCTGGGGTAGGGAATAGGCAAGAAAATTCAACACATGAGAAATTTTTCAAGAAGTCAATAAGAGGAGGGAAGTTGTACTCACTCTTTAAAAAAAAAGGAAAAGAAAAAAAAAGGACATGCCTAAACCTCAGTATAAGGAATTATTAGACACATGCAAATGCAAATTCAAAAAGGTTTCAGCTCACACCAGTCATTTCCATCAGCAAAATGTCTACAAACTATAAATGCTGAAGGAGTTTTAGAGAACTGTGTACCTTCTAGATCCTGGTTGGATGTAAAGTGGTAACAGCACTAACGCAAACTGAATTGAGCTGTTGAAAAGGTAAAAATTGAGCTACCATATGATGCGGCAGGTCACCTTTTGGGCCTATAACCTAAGACCACCTGAATCGGAAAGACACAGGCAGGCAAATGAGCACTGCAGCAATATTGAAATAGCCAAGACATGGAAGCAGAAAAAAGGTTCATAAACAGATGAATGGACAGAGAAGAAGTGGTATATGGACAGAATGCAATAGTAGCCTCGTGGAAAAAATGAACAATGCCGTTTTCAGGACTACAGTAGAGCCTAGAAATAATCATATAAGGTTAAGTAAGTCAAAAGGGTATGACAATTATCCTATGATATCATTTATACATGTTATACTAAGATTGCTACCAATGAACATATTTCCACAGAAAAAGACACTCAGAGACTTATGAAATAAACTAATGGTTAGCCAAAATGAAAGGTGGGAGGATGGGTTAACTAGGACTATGGGGTTAACATACATATACTAATGTATGTTAAGTGTATAAAAACATATAACAGATAAACTGTATGAATTTATATAATCACCAATACCTTTAAAATATACATTTTGTAATCACATACATGGTAACAGGACCCGAGGATGAACAGACAAATGTATGAATCATTGAGCAGATTCTGTACAGCCAGGCAATCAAAACACTAAAATCAAATTTACTCCGATAAGAAATAGAAATTAAATTTAAAAAACAAACCTAAGTAAGGAGACATAAACTTCTGGAGGCTTGTCCCAGCACATTCCACTCTAATTTACAACCTCGGAACACTACCTCCAGGAAGACTCTGTTGCCATAGTAACAAGAGTTGAGAACGTAATAATGCTGCCGCCTTGTGGCTGTTTCCCACAACAGCAGCTTTAAACCCAGTGCTAATGGTTGCTTAATAGTCAAAACGACTGCAGGGGTCTAAATGACACCTCCCCTCAAAAAATGCCCTGGGGTAGGGAATACGCAAGAAAATTCAACACATGAGAAATTTTTCAAAAAGTGAATATGAAGAGGGAAGTTGTACTCACACTTTAACAAAAAAAGGAAAAGAAGAAAAAGGATATGCCTAAAGATCAGTATAAGGAATTATTCGCCACATGCGTATCCAACCTCCAAAAAGGTTTCAGCTCACACCAGTCAAATGGCCATCAGCAAAAAGTCTACAAAGTATAAATGCTGAAGGGGTTTTAGAGAAATGTATACCTTCTATCTGCTGCTGGGATGTAAAGTGGTAACAGCACTAACGCAAACTGAATGGAGCTGCTTGAAAAGGTAAAAATTGAGCTACCATATGATGCGGCAGGGCACCTCTTCGGCTTATAACCTAAGACTACCAGAATCGGAAAGACACAGGCAGTCAAATGTGCACTGCAGCAATATGGAAATAGCAAAGACATGGAAGCAAAAAAAATGTCCATAAACAGATGAATGGACAGAGAAGAAGCGGTATATGGACAGAATGCAATAGTAGCCTCGGGGAAAAATGAACAATGCCGTTTTAAGGACTAGAGTTGAGCCTAGAAATAATCATATAAGGTTAAGTAAGTCAAAAGGGTATGACAAATATCCTATGATATCATTTATACATGTTATCCTAAGATTGCTACCAATGAACATATTTCCACAGAAAAAGACACTCACAGACTTATGAAATAAACTAATTGTTAGCCAAAATGAAAGGTGGGAGGATGGGTAAATTAGGACCATGGGGTTAACATACATATACTAATGTATGTTAAGTGTATAAAAACATATAACAGATAAACTGTATGAATTATATAATCACCAATACCTTTAAAATATACATTCTGTAATAACATACATGGTAACAGAATCCAAAGATGAACAGACATATGTAGGAATCATTGAGCAGATTCTGTACAGCCAGACAATCAAAAGACTCTAATCAAATTTACTCCAAAAAGAAATAGAATTAAATTTAAAAAACAAACATAAGTAAGGAGACATAAACGTCTGGGGGCTCGTCCCAGCACATTCCACTCTAATTTACAACCTCGGAACACTACCTCCAGGAAGATTCTGTTGCCCTAGTAACAAGAGATGAGAACGTAATAATGCTGCCGCCTTGTGGCTCTTTCCCACAACAGCAGCTTTAAACCCAGTGCTAATGTTTGCTTAATAGTCACAAGGACTGCAGGGCTCTAAATGACACCTGCCCTGAAAAATGCCCTGAGGTAGGGAATAGGCAAGAAAATTCAACACATTAGAAATTTTTCAAGAAGTCAATAAGAGGAGGGAAGTTGTACTCACTCTTTAAAAAAAAAGGAAAAGAAAAAAAAGGACATGCCTAAACCTCAGTATAAGGAATTATTAGACACATGCAAATGGAAATTCAAAAAGGTTTCAGCTCACACCAGTCATTTCCATCAGCAAAATGTCTACAAACTATAAATGCTGAAGGGGTTTTAGAGAACTGTGTACCTTCTAGCTGCTGGTGGGATGTAAAGTGGTAACAGCACTAACGCAAACTGAATGGAGTTTCTTGAAAAGGTAAAAATTGAGCTACCATATGATGCGGCAGGTCACCTTTTGGGCCTATAACTTAAGACCACCTAAATCGGAAAGACAGAGGCAGGCAAATGTGCACTGCAGCAATATTGAAATAGCCAAGACATGGAAGCAGAAAAAGGGTTCATAAACAGATGAATGGACAAAGAAGAAGTGGTATACGTACCAAATAGCATAGTAGCCTCGGGAAAAAAATGAACAATGCCATTTTCAGGACTACAGTTGAGCCTAGAAATAATCATATAAGGTTAAGTAACTCAAAAGGGTACGACAAATATCCTATGATAACATTTATACATGTTATCCTACGATTGCTACCAATGAACATATTTCCACAGAAAAAGCCACTCACAGACTTATGAAATAAACTAATGGTTAGCCAAAATGAAAGGTGGGAGGATGGGTAAATTAGGACTATGGGGTTAACATACATATACTAATGTATGTTAAGTGTATAAAAACATGTAACAGATAAACTGTATGAATTATATAATCACCAATACCTTTAAAATATACATTTTATAATCACATACATGGTAAGAGGACCCGAAGATGAAGAGACATATGTATGAATCACTGAGCAGATCCTGTACAGCCAGGCAATCAAAACACTCTAATCAAATTTACTCCGATAAGAAATAGAAATTAAATTTAAAAAAACAAACATAAGTAAGGAGACATAAACTTCTGGGGGCTTGTCCCAGCACATTCCACTCTAATTTACAACCTCGGAACCCTACCTCCAGGAAGATTCTGTTGCCCTAGTAACAAGAGATGAGAACGTAATAATGCTGCCGCCTTGTGGCTCTTTCCCACAACAGCAGCTTTAAACCCAGTGCTAATGTTTGCTTAATAGTCACAAGGACTGCAGGGCTCTAAATGACACCTGCCCTAAAAAATGCCCTGGGGTAGGGAATAGGCAAGAAAATTCAACACATTAGAAATTTTTCAAGAAGTCAATAAGAGGAGGGAAGTTGTACTCACTCTTTAAAAAAAAAGGAAAAGAAAAAAAAGGACATGCCTAAACCTCAGTATAAGGAATTATTAGACACATGCAAATTCAAATTCAACAAGGTTTCAGCTCACACCAGTCATTTCCATCAGCAAAATGTCTACAAACTATAAATGCTGAAGGAGTTTTAGAGAACTGTGTACCTTCTAGATCCTGGTTGGATGTAAAGTGGTAACAGCACTAACGCAAACTGAATTGAGCTGTTGAAAAGGTAAAAATTGAGCTACCATATGATGCGGCAGGTCACCCTTTGGGCCTATAACCTAAGACCACCTGAATCGGAAAGACACAGGCAGGCAAATGAGCACTGCAGCAATATTGAAATAGCCAAGACATGGAAGCAGAAAAAAGGTTCATAAACAGATGAATGGACAGAGAAGAAGTGGTATATGGACAGAATGCAATAGTAGCCTCGGGGAAAAAATGAACAATCCCGTTTTAAGGACTAGAGTTGAGCCTAGAAATAATCATATAAGGTTAAATAAGTCAAAAGGGTATGACAAATATCCTATGATATCATTTATACATGTTATCCTAAGATTGCTACCAATGAACATATTTCCACAGAAAAAGACACTCACAGACTTATGAAATAAACTAATGGTTAGCCAAAATGAAAGGGGGGACGATGGGTAAATTAGGACTATGGGATTAACATAAATATACTAATGTATGTTACATGCATATAAACATATAACAGATAAACTATATGAAAAATATAATCACCAATACCTTTAAAATATACATTCTGTATTCACATACATGGTAACAGAATCCGAAGATGAACAGACATATGTAGGAATCATTGAGCAGATTCTGTACAGCCAGACAATCAAAAAACTCTAATCAAATTTACTCCAAAAAGAAATAGAATTAAATTTAAAAAACAAACATAAGTAAGGAGACATAAACTTCTGGGGGCTCGTCCCAGCACATTCCACTCTAATTTACAACCACGGAACACTACCTCCAGGAAGATTCTGTTGCCCTAGTAACAAGAGATGAGAACGTAATAATGCTGCTGCCTTGTGGCTGTTTCCCACAACAGCAGCATTAAACCCAGTGCTAATGGTTGCTTAATAGTCACAAGGACTGCAGGGCTCTAAATGACACCTGCCCTGAAAAATGCCCTGGGGTAGGGAATAGGCAAGAAAATTCAACACATGAGAAATTTTTCAAGAAGTCAATAAGAGGAGGGAAGTTGTACTCACTCTTTAAAAAAAAAGGAAAAGAAAAAAAGGACATGCCTAAAGCTCAGTATAAGGAATTATTAGACACATGCAAATTCAAATTCAACAAGGTTTCAGCTCACACCAGTCATTTCCATCAGCAAAATGTCTATAAAGTATAAATGCTGAAGGGGTTTTAGAGAACTGTGTACCTTCTAGCTGCTGGTGGGATGTAAAGTGGTAACAGCACTAACGCAAACTGAATGGAGCTGCTTGAAAAGGTAAAAATGGAGCTACCATATGATGCGGCAGGGCACTTCTTGGGCTTATAACCTAAGACTACCAGAATCGGAAAGACACAGGCAGGCAAATGAGCACTGCAGCAATATTGAAATAGCCAAGACATGGAAGCAGAAAAAAGGTTCATAAACAGATGAATGGACAAAGAAGAAGTGGTATACGTACCAAATAGAATAGTAGCCTCGGGAAAAAAATGAACAATGCCGTTTTCAGGACTACAGTTGAGCCTAGAAATAATCATATAACGTTAAGTAACTCAAAAGGGTACGACAAATATCCTATGAAAACATTTATACATGTTATCCTAAGATTGCTACCAATGAACATATTTCCACAGAAAAAGACACTCACAGACTTATCAAATAAACTAATGGTTAGCCAAAATGAAAGGTGGGAGGATGGGTAAATTAGGACTATGGGGTTAACATACATATACTAATGTATGTTAAGTGTATAAAAACATATAACAGATAAACTGTATGAATTATATAATCACCAATACCTTTAAAATATACATTTTGTAATCACATACATGGTAACAGGACCCGAAGATGAACAGACATATGTAGGAATCATTGAGCAGTTTCTGTACAGCCAGACAATCAAAACACTCTAATCAAATTTACTCAGATAAGAAATAGAAATTAAATTTAAAAAACAAACCTAAGTAAGGAGACATAAACTTCTGGGGGCTTGTCCCAGCACATTCCACTCTAATTTACAACCACGGAACACTACCTCCAGGAAGATTCTGTTGCCCTAGTAACAAGAGATGAGAACGTAATAATGCTGCCGCCTTGTGGCTGTTTCCCACAACAGCAGCATTAAACCCAGTGCTAATGGTTGCTTAATAGTCACAAGGACTGCAGGGCTCTAAATGACACCTGCCCTGAAAAATGCCCTGGGGTAGGGAATAGGCAAGAAAATTCAACACATGAGAAATTTTTCAAGAAGTCAATAAGAGGAGGGAAGTTGTACTCACTCTTTAAAAAAAAAGGAAAAGAAAAAAAAGGACATGCCTAAAGCTCAGTATAAGGAATTATTAGACACATGCAAATTCAAATTCAACAAGGTTTCAGCTCACACCAGTCATTTCCATCAGCAAAATGTCTATAAACTATAAATGCTGAAGGGGTTTTAGAGAACTGTGTACCTTCTAGCTGCTGGTGGGATGTAAAGTGGTAACAGCACTAACGCAAACTGAATGGAGCTGCTTGAAAAGGTAAAAATGGAGCTACCATATGATGCGGCAGGGCACCTCTTGGGCTTATAACCTAAGACTACCAGAATCGGAAAGACACAGGCAGTCAAATGTGCACTGCAGCAATATTGAAATAGCAAAGACATGGAAGCAAAAAAAATGTCCATAAACAGATGAATGGACAGAGAAGAAGTGGTATATGGACAGAATGGAATAGTAGCCTCGTGGAAAAAATGAACAATGCCGTTTTCAGGACTACAGTAGAGCCTAGAAATAATCATATAAGGTTAAGTAAGTCAAAAGGGTATGACAATTATCCTATGATATCATTTATACATGTTATCCTAAGATTGCTACCAATGAACATATTTCCACAGAAAAAGACACTCACAGACTTATGAAATAAACTAATTGTTAGCCAAAATGAAAGGTGGGAGGACGGGTAAATTAGGACTATGGGGTTAACATACATATACTAATGTATGTTAAGTGTATAAAAACATATAACAGATAAACTGTATGAATTATATAATCACCAATACCTTTAAAATATACATTCTGTAATCACATACATGGTAACAGAACCCGAAGATGAACAGACATATGTAGGAATCATTGAGCAGTTTCTGTACAGCCAGACAATCAAAACACTCTAATCAAATTTACTCCGATAAGAAATAGAAATTAAATTTAAAAAACAAACCTAAGTAAGGAGACATAAACTTCTGGGGGCTTGTCCCAGCACATTCCACTCTAATTTACAACCTCGGAACACTACCTCCAGGAAGATTCTGTTGCCCTAGTAACAAGAGATGAGAACGTAATAATGCTGCCGCCTTGTGGCTCTTTCCCACAACAGCAGCTTTAAACCCAGTGCTAATGGTTGCTTAATAGTCACATGGACTGCAGGGCTCTAAATGACACCTGCCCTGAAAAATGCCCTGGGGTAAGGAATAGGCAAGAATATTCAACACATGAGAAATTTTTCAAGAAATCAATAAGAGGAGGGAAGTTGTACTCACTCTTTAAAAAAAAAGGAAAAGAAAAAAAGGACATGCCTAAAGCTCAGTAGAATGAATTATTAGACACATGCAAATTCAAATGGAAAAAGGTTTCAGCTCACACCAATCGTTTCCATCAGCAAAATGTCTACAAAGTATAAATGCTGAAGGGGTTTTAGAGAACTGTGTACCTTCTAGCTGCTGGTGGGATGTAAAGTGGTAACAGCACTAACACAAACTGAATGGAGCTGCTTGAAAAGATAAAAATTGAGCTACCATATGATGCGGCAGGTCACCTTTTGGGCCTATAACCTAAGACCACCTGAATCGGAAAGACACAGGCAGGCAAATGAGCACTGCAGCAATATTGAAATAGCCAAGACATGGAAGCAGAAAAAAGGTTCATAAACAGATGAATGGACAAAGAAGAAGTGGTATACGTACCAAATAGAATAGTAGCCTCGGGAAAAAAATGAACAATGCCGTTTTCAGGACTACAGTTGAGCCTAGAAATAATCATATAACGTTAAGTAACTCAAAAGGGTACGACAAATATCCTATGATAACATTTATACATGTTATCCTAAGATTGCTACCAATGAACATATTTCCACAGAAAAAGACACTCACAGACTTATCAAATAAACTAATGGTTAGCCAAAATGAAAGGTGGGAGGATGGGTTAACTAGGACTATGGGGTTAACATACATATACTAATGTATGTTAAGTGTATAAAAACATATAACAGATAAACTGTATGAATTATATAATCACCAATACCTTTAAAATATACATTTTGTAATCACATACATGGTAACAGGACCCGAGGATGAACAGACATATGTATGAATCATTGAGCAGATTCTGTACAGCCAGGCAATCAAAACACTAAAATCAAATTTACTCCGATAAGAAATAGAAATTAAATTTAAAAAACAAACCTAAGTAAGGAGACATAAACTTCTGGAGGCTTGTCCCAGCACATTCCACTCTAATTTACAACCTCGGAACACTACCTCCAGGAAGACTCTGTTGCCATAGTAACAAGAGTTGAGAACGTAATAATGCTGCCGCCTTGTGGCTGTTTCCCACAACAGCAGCTTTAAACCCAGTGCTAATGGTTGCTTAATAGTCAAAACGACTGCAGGGGTCTAAATGACACCTGCCCTCAAAAAATGCCCTGGGGTAGGGAATACGCAAGAAAATTCAACACATGAGAAATTTTTCAAAAAGTGAATATGAAGAGGGAAGTTGTACTCACACTTTAACAAAAAAAGGAAAAGAAGAAAAAGGATATGCCTAAAGATCAGTATAAGGAATTATTCGCCACATGCGTATCCAACCTCCAAAAAGGTTTCAGCTCACACCAGTCAAATGGCCATCAGCAAAAAGTCTACAAACTATAAATGCTGAAGGAGTTTTAGAGAAATGTATACCTTCTATCTGCTGCTGGGATGTAAAGTGGTAACAGCACTAATGCAAACTGAATGGAGCTGCTTGAAAAGGTAAAAATTGAGCTACCATATGATGCGGCAGGTCACCTTTTGGGCCTATAACCTAAGACCACCTGAATCGGAAAGACACAGGCAGGCAAATGAGCACTGCAGCAATATGGAAATAGCCAAGACATGGAAGCAGAAAAATGGTTCATAAACAGATGAATGGACAAAGAAGAAGTGGTATACGTACCAAATAGAATAGTAGCCTCGGGAAAAAAATGAACAATGCCGTTTTCAGGACTACAGTTGAGCCTAGAAATAATCATATAAGGTTAAGTAACTCAAAAGGGTACGACAAATATCCTATGATAACATTTATACATGTTATCCTAAGATAGCTACCAATGAACATATTTCCACAGAAAAAGACACTCACAGACTTATGAAATAAACTAATGGTTAGACAAAATGAAAGGTGGGAGGATGGGTAAACTAGGACTATGGGGTTAACATACATATACTAATGTATGTTAAGTGTATAAAAACATATAACAGATAAACTGTATGAATTATATAATCACCAATACCTTTAAAATATACATTCTGTAATCACATACATGGTAACAGAATCCGAAGATGAACAGACATATGTAGGAATCATTGAGCAGTTTCTGTACAGCCAGACAATCAAAACACTCTAATCAAATTTACTCAGATAAGAAATAGAAATTAAATTTAAAAAACAAACCTAAGTAAGGAGACATAAACTTCTGGGGGCTTGTCCCAGCACATTCCACTCTAATTTACAACCTCGGAACACTACCTCCAGGAAGATTCTGTTGCCCTAGTAACAAGAGATGAGAACGTAATAATGCTGCCGCCTTGTGGCTCTTTCCCACAACAGCAGCTTTAAACCCAGTGCTAATGGTTGCTTAATAGTCACATGGACTGCAGGGCTCTAAATGACACCTGCCCTGAAAAATGCCCTGGGGTAGGGAATAGGCAATAATATTCAACACATGAGAAATTTTTCAAGAAGTCAATAAGAGGAGGGAAGTTGTACTCACTCTTTAAAAAAAAAGGAAACGAAAAAAAAGGACATGCCTAAAGCTCAGTAGAATGAATTATTAGACACATTTAAATTCAAATTCAAAAAGGTTTCAGCTCACACCAGTCGTTTCCATCAGCAAAATGTCTACAAACTATAAATGCTAAAGGGGTTTTAGAGAACTGTGTACCTTCTAGCTGCTGGTGGGATGTAAAGTGGTAACAGCACTAACACAAACTGAATGGAGCTGCTTGAAAAGATAAAAATTGAGCTACCATATGATGCGGCAGGTCACCTTTTGGGCCTATAACCTAAGACCACCTGAATCGGAAAGACACAGGCAGGCAAATGAGCACTGCAGCAATATTGAAATAGCCAAGACATGGAAGCAGAAAAAAGGTTCATAAACAGATGAATGGACAAAGAAGAAGTGGTATACGTACCAAATAGAATAGTAGCCTCGGGAAAAAAATGAACAATGCCGTTTTCAGGACTACAGTTGAGCCTAGAAATAATCATATAACGTTAAGTAACTCAAAAGGGTACGACAAATATCCTATGAAAACATTTATACATGTTATCCTAAGATTGCTACCAATGAACATATTTCCACAGAAAAAGACACTCACAGACTTATCAAATAAACTAATGGTTAGCCAAAATGAAAGGTGGGAGGATGGGTAAATTAGGACTATGGGGTTAACATACATATACTAATGTATGTTAAGTGTATAAAAACATATAACAGATAAACTGTATGAATTATATAATCACCAATACCTTTAAAATATACATTTTGTAATCACATACATGGTAACAGGACCCGAAGATGAACAGACATATGTAGGAATCATTGAGCAGTTTCTGTACAGCCAGACAATCAAAACACTCTAATCAAATTTACTCAGATAAGAAATAGAAATTAAATTTAAAAAACAAACCTAAGTAAGGAGACATAAACTTCTGGGGGCTTGTCCCAGCACATTCCACTCTAATTTACAACCACGGAACACTACCTCCAGGAAGATTCTGTTGCCCTAGTAACAAGAGATGAGAACGTAATAATGCTTCCGCCTTGTGGCTGTTTCCCACAACAGCAGCATTAAACCCAGTGCTAATGGTTGCTTAATAGTCACAAGGACTGCAGGGCTCTAAATGACACCTGCCCTGAAAAATGCCCTGGGGTAGGGAATAGGCAAGAAAATTCAACACATGAGAAATTTTTCAAGAAGTCAATAAGAGGAGGGAAGTTGTACTCACTCTTTAAAAAAAAAGGAAAAGAAAAAAAAGGACATGCCTAAAGCTCAGTATAAGGAATTATTAGACACATGCAAATTCAAATTCAAAAAGGTTTCAGCTCACACCAGTCATTTCCATCAGCAAAATGTCTATAAACTATAAATGCTGAAGGGGTTTTAGAGAACTGTGTACCTTCTAGCTGCTGGTGGGATGTAAAGTGGTAACAGCACTAACGCAAACTGAATGGAGCTGCTTGAAAAGGTAAAAATTGAGCTACCATATGATGCGGCAGGTCACCTTTTGGGCCTATAACCTAAGACCACCTGAATCGGAAAGACACAGGCAGGCAAATGAGCACTGCAGCAATATTGAAATAGCCAAGACATGGAAGCAGAAAAAAGGTTCATAAACAGATGAATGGACAAAGAAGAAGTGGTATACGTACCAAATAGAATAGTAGCCTCGGGAAAAAAATGAACAATGCCGTTTTCAGGACTACAGTTGAGCCTAGAAATAATCATATAACGTTAAGTAACTCAAAAGGGTACGACAAATATCCTATGATAACATTTATACATGTTATCCTAAGATTGCTACCAATGAACATATTTCCACAGAAAAAGACACTCACAGACTTATCAAATAAACTAATGGTTAGCCAAAATGAAAGGTGGGAGGATGGGTTAACTAGGACTATGGGGTTAACATACATATACTAATGTATGTTAAGTGTATAAAAACATATAACAGATAAACTGTATGAATTATATAATCACCAATACCTTTAAAATATACATTTTGTAATCACATACATGGTAACAGGACCCGAAGATGAACAGACATATGTAGGAATCATTGAGCAGTTTCTGTACAGCCAGACAATCAAAACACTCTAATCAAATTTACTCAGATAAGAAATAGAAATTAAATTTAAAAAACAAACCTAAGTAAGGAGACATAAACTTCTGGGGGCTTGTCCCAGCACATTCCACTCTAATTTACAACCACGGAACACTACCTCCAGGAAGATTCTGTTGCCCTAGTAACAAGAGATGAGAACGTAATAATGCTGCCGCCTTGTGGCTGTTTCCCACAACAGCAGCATTAAACCCAGTGCTAATGGTTGCTTAATAGTCACAAGGACTGCAGGGCTCTAAATGACACCTGCCCTGAAAAATGTCCTGGGGTAGGGAATAGGCAAGAAAATTCAACACATGAGAAATTTTTCAAGAAGTCAATAAGAGGAGGGAAGTTGTACTCACTCTTTAAAAAAAAAGGAAAAGAAAAAAAAGGACATGCCTAAAGCTCAGTATAAGGAATTATTAGACACATGCAAATTCAAATTCAACAAGGTTTCAGCTCACACCAGTCATTTCCATCAGCAAAATGTCTATAAACTATAAATGCTGAAGGGGTTTTAGAGAACTGTGTACCTTCTAGCTGCTGGTGGGATGTAAAGTGGTAACAGCACTAACGCAAACTGAATGGAGCTGCTTGAAAAGGTAAAAATGGAGCTACCATATGATGCGGCAGGGCACCTCTTGGGCTTATAACCTAAGACTACCAGAATCGGAAAGACACAGGCAGTCAAATGTGCACTGCAGCAATATTGAAATAGCAAAGACATGGAAGCAAAAAAAATGTCCATAAACAGATGAATGGACAGAGAAGAAGTGGTATATGGACAGAATGGAATAGTAGCCTCGTGGAAAAAATGAACAATGCCGTTTTCAGGACTACAGTAGAGCCTAGAAATAATCATATAAGGTTAAGTAAGTCAAAAGGGTATGACAATTATCCTATGATATCATTTATACATGTTATCCTAAGATTGCTACCAATGAACATATTTCCACAGAAAAAGACACTCACAGACTTATGAAATAAACTAATTGTTAGCCAAAATGAAAGGTGGGAGGACGGGTAAATTAGGACTATGGGGTTAACATACATATACTAATGTATGTTAAGTGTATAAAAACATATAACAGATAAACTGTATGAATTATATAATCACCAATACCTTTAAAATATACATTCTGTAATCACATACATGGTAACAGAACCCGAAGATGAACAGACATATGTAGGAATCATTGAGCAGTTTCTGTACAGCCAGACAATCAAAACACTCTAATCAAATTTACTCCGATAAGAAATAGAAATTAAATTTAAAAAACAAACCTAAGTAAGGAGACATAAACTTCTGGGGGCTTGTCCCAGCACATTCCACTCTAATTTACAACCTCGGAACACTACCTCCAGGAAGATTCTGTTGCCCTAGTAACAAGAGATGAGAACGTAATAATGCTGCCGCCTTGTGGCTCTTTCCCACAACAGCAGCTTTAAACCCAGTGCTAATGGTTGCTTAATAGTCACATGGACTGCAGGGCTCTAAATGACACCTGCCCTGAAAAATGCCCTGGGGTAAGGAATAGGCAAGAATATTCAACACATGAGAAATTTTTCAAGAAATCAATAAGAGGAGGGAAGTTGTACTCACTCTTTAAAAAAAAAGGAAAAGAAAAAAAGGACATGCCTAAAGCTCAGTAGAATGAATTATTAGACACATGCAAATTCAAATGGAAAAAGGTTTCAGCTCACACCAATCGTTTCCATCAGCAAAATGTCTACAAACTATAAATGCTGAAGGGGTTTTAGAGAACTGTGTACCTTCTAGCTGCTGGTGGGATGTAAAGTGGTAACAGCACTAACGCAAACTGAATGGAGCTGCTTGAAAAGGTAAAAATTGAGCTACCATATGATGCGGCAGGTCACCTTTTGGGCCTATAACCTAAGACCACCTGAATCGGAAAGACACAGGCAGGCAAATGAGCACTGCAGCAATATGGAAATAGCCAAGACATGGAAGCAGAAAAAAGGTTCATAAACAGATGAATGGACAAAGAAGAAGTGGTATACGTACCAAATAGAATAGTAGCCTCGGGAAAAAAATGAACAATGCCGTTTTCAGGACTACAGTTGAGCCTAGAAATAATCATATAAGGTTAAGTAACTCAAAAGGGTACGACAAATATCCTATGATAACATTTATACATGTTATCCTAAGATAGCTACCAATGAACATATTTCCACAGAAAAAGACACTCACAGACTTATGAAATAAACTAATGGTTAGACAAAATGAAAGGTGGGAGGATTGGTAAACTAGGACTATGGGGTTAACATACATATACTAATGTATGTTAAGTGTATAAAAACATATAACAGATAAACTGTATGAATTATATAATCACCAATACCTTTAAAATATACATTCTGTAATCACATACATGGTAACAGAACCCGAAGATGAACAGACATATGTAGGAATCATTGAGCAGTTTCTGTACAGCCAGACAATCAAAACACTCTAATCAAATTTACTCCGATAAGAAATAGAAATTAAATTTAAAAAACAAACCTAAGTAAGGAGACATAAACTTCTGGGGGCTTGTCCCAGCACATTCCACTCTAATTTACAACCTCGGAACACTACCTCCAGGAAGATTCTGTTGCCCTAGTAACAAGAGATGAGAACGTAATAATGCTGCCGCCTTGTGGCTCTTTCCCACAACAGCAGCTTTAAACCCAGTGCTAATGGTTGCTTAATAGTCACATGGACTGCAGGGCTCTAAATGACACCTGCCCTGAAAAATGCCCTGGGGTAAGGAATAGGCAAGAATATTCAACACATGAGAAATTTTTCAAGAAATCAATAAGAGGAGGGAAGTTGTACTCACTCTTTAAAAAAAAAGGAAAAGAAAAAAAGGACATGCCTAAAGCTCAGTAGAATGAATTATTAGACACATGCAAATTCAAATGGAAAAAGGTTTCAGCTCACACCAATCGTTTCCATCAGCAAAATGTCTACAAAGTATAAATGCTGAAGGGGTTTTAGAGAACTGTGTACCTTCTAGCTGCTGGTGGGATGTAAAGTGGTAACAGCACTAACACAAACTGAATGGAGCTGCTTGAAAAGATAAAAATTGAGCTACCATATGATGCGGCAGGTCACCTTTTGGGCCTATAACCTAAGACCACCTGAATCGGAAAGACACAGGCAGGCAAATGAGCACTGCAGCAATATTGAAATAGCCAAGACATGGAAGCAGAAAAAAGGTTCATAAACAGATGAATGGACAAAGAAGAAGTGGTATACGTACCAAATAGAATAGTAGCCTCGGGAAAAAAATGAACAATGCCGTTTTCAGGACTACAGTTGAGCCTAGAAATAATCATATAACGTTAAGTAACTCAAAAGGGTACGACAAATATCCTATGATAACATTTATACATGTTATCCTAAGATTGCTACCAATGAACATATTTCCACAGAAAAAGACACTCACAGACTTATCAAATAAACTAATGGTTAGCCAAAATGAAAGGTGGGAGGATGGGTTAACTAGGACTATGGGGTTAACATACATATACTAATGTATGTTAAGTGTATAAAAACATATAACAGATAAACTGTATGAATTATATAATCACCAATACCTTTAAAATATACATTTTGTAATCACATACATGGTAACAGGACCCGAGGATGAACAGACATATGTATGAATCATTGAGCAGATTCTGTACAGCCAGGCAATCAAAACACTAAAATCAAATTTACTCCGATAAGAAATAGAAATTAAATTTAAAAAACAAACATAAGTAAGGAGACATAAACTTCTGGAGGCTTGTCCCAGCACATTCCACTCTAATTTACAACCTCGGAACACTACCTCCAGGAAGACTCTGTTGCCATAGTAACAAGAGTTGAGAACGTAATAATGCTGCCGCCTTGTGGCTGTTTCCCACAACAGCAGCTTTAAACCCAGTGCTAATGGTTGCTTAATAGTCAAAACGACTGCAGGGGTCTAAATGACACCTGCCCTCAAAAAATGCCCTGGGGTAGGGAATACGCAAGAAAATTCAACACATGAGAAATTTTTCAAAAAGTGAATATGAAGAGGGAAGTTGTACTCACACTTTAACAAAAAAAGGAAAAGAAAAAAAAGGACATGCCTAAAGCTCAGTAGAATGAATTATTCGACACATGCAAATTCAAATTCAAAAAGGTTTCAGCTCACACCAGTCGTTTCCATCAGCAAAATGTCTACAAACTATAAATGCTGAAGGGGTTTTAGAGAACTGTGTACCTTCTAGCTGCTGGTGGGATGTAAAGTGGTAACAGCACTAACGCAAACTGAATGGAGCTGCTTGAAAAGATAAAAATTGAGCTACCATATGATGCGGCAGGTCACCTTTTGGGCCTATAACCTAAGACCACCTGAATCGGAAAGACACAGGCAGGCAAATGAGCACTGCAGCAATATTGAAATAGCCAAGACATGGAAGCAGAAAAAAGGTTCATAAACAGATGAATGGACAAAGAAGAAGTGGTATACGTACCAAATAGAATAGTAGCCTCGGGAAAAAAATGAACAATGCCGTTTTCAGGACTACAGTTGAGCCTAGAAATAATCATATAACGTTAAGTAACTCAAAAGGGTACGACAAATATCCTATGAAAACATTTATACATGTTATCCTAAGATTGCTACCAATGAACATATTTCCACAGAAAAAGACACTCACAGACTTATGAAATAAACTAATGGTTAGCCAAAATGAAAGGTGGGAGGATGGGTAAATTAGGACTATGGGGTTAACATACATATACTAATGTATGTTAAGTGTATAAAAACATATAACAGATAAACTGTATGAATTATATAATCACCAATACCTTTAAAATATACATTTTGTAATCACATACATGGTAACAGGACCCGAAGATGAACAGACATATGTAGGAATCATTGAGCAGTTTCTGTACAGCCAGACAATCAAAACACTCTAATCAAATTTACTCAGATAAGAAATAGAAATTAAATTTAAAAAACAAACCTAAGTAAGGAGACATAAACTTCTGGGGGCTTGTCCCAGCACATTCCACTCTAATTTACAACCACGGAACACTACCTCCAGGAAGATTCTGTTGCCCTAGTAACAAGAGATGAGAACGTAATAATGCTGCCGCCTTGTGGCTGTTTCCCACAACAGCAGCATTAAACCCAGTGCTAATGGTTGCTTAATAGTCACAAGGACTGCAGGGCTCTAAATGACACCTGCCCTGAAAAATGTCCTGGGGTAGGGAATAGGCAAGAAAATTCAACACATGAGAAATTTTTCAAGAAGTCAATAAGAGGAGGGAAGTTGTACTCACTCTTTAAAAAAAAAGGAAAAGAAAAAAAAGGACATGCCTAAAGCTCAGTATAAGGAATTATTAGACACATGCAAATTCAAATTCAACAAGGTTTCAGCTCACACCAGTCATTTCCATCAGCAAAATGTCTATAAACTATAAATGCTGAAGGGGTTTTAGAGAACTGTGTACCTTCTAGCTGCTGGTGGGATGTAAAGTGGTAACAGCACTAACGCAAACTGAATGGAGCTGCTTGAAAAGGTAAAAATGGAGCTACCATATGATGCGGCAGGGCACCTCTTGGGCTTATAACCTAAGACTACCAGAATCGGAAAGACACAGGCAGTCAAATGTGCACTGCAGCAATATTGAAATAGCAAAGACATGGAAGCAAAAAAAATGTCCATAAACAGATGAATGGACAGAGAAGAAGTGGTATATGGACAGAATGGAATAGTAGCCTCGTGGAAAAAATGAACAATGCCGTTTTCAGGACTACAGTAGAGCCTAGAAATAATCATATAAGGTTAAGTAAGTCAAAAGGGTATGACAATTATCCTATGATATCATTTATACATGTTATCCTAAGATTGCTACCAATGAACATATTTCCACAGAAAAAGACACTCACAGACTTATGAAATAAACTAATTGTTAGCCAAAATGAAAGGTGGGAGGACGGGTAAATTAGGACTATGGGGTTAACATACATATACTAATGTATGTTAAGTGTATAAAAACATATAACAGATAAACTGTATGAATTATATAATCACCAATACCTTTAAAATATACATTCTGTAATCACATACATGGCAACAGAACCCGAAGATGAACAGACATATGTAGGAATCATTGAGCAGTTTCTGTACAGCCAGACAATCAAAACACTAAAATCAAATTTACTCCGATAAGAAATAGAAATTAAATTTAAAAAACAAACCTAAGTAAGGAGACATAAACTTCTGGAGGCTTGTCCCAGCACATTCCACTCTAATTTACAACCTCGGAACACTACCTCCAGGAAGACTCTGTTGCCATAGTAACAAGAGTTGAGAACGTAATAATGCTGCCGCCTTGTGGCTGTTTCCCACAACAGCAGCTTTAAACCCAGTGCTAATGGTTGCTTAATAGTCAAAACGACTGAAGGGGTCTAAATGACACCTGCCCTCAAAAAATGCCCTGGGGTAGGGAATACGCAAGAAAATTCAACACATGAGAAATTTTTCAAAAAGTGAATATGAAGAGGGAAGTTGTACTCACACTTTAACAAAAAAAGGAAAAGAAAAAAAAGGACATGCCTAAAGCTCAGTAGAATGAATTATTCGACACATGCAAATTCAAATTCAAAAAGGTTTCAGCTCACACCAGTCGTTTCCATCAGCAAAATGTCTACAAACTATAAATGCTGAAGGGGTTTTAGAGAACTGTGTACCTTCTAGCTGCTGGTGGGATGTAAAGTGGTAACAGCACTAACACAAACTGAATGGAGCTGCTTGAAAAGATAAAAATTGAGCTACCATATGATGCGGCAGGTCACCTTTTGGGCCTATAACCTAAGACCACCTGAATCGGAAAGACACAGGCAGGCAAATGAGCACTGCAGCAATATTGAAATAGCCAAGACATGGAAGCAGAAAAAAGGTTCATAAACAGATGAATGGACAAAGAAGAAGTGGTATACGTACCAAATAGAATAGTAGCCTCGGGAAAAAAATGAACAATGCCGTTTTCAGGACTACAGTTGAGCCTAGAAATAATCATATAACGTTAAGTAACTCAAAAGGGTACGACAAATATCCTATGAAAACATTTATACATGTTATCCTAAGATTGCTACCAATGAACATATTTCCACAGAAAAAGACACTCACAGACTTATCAAATAAACTAATGGTTAGCCAAAATGAAAGGTGGGAGGATGGGTAAATTAGGACTATGGGGTTAACATACATATACTAATGTATGATAAGTGTATAAAAACATATAACAGATAAACTGTATGAATTATATAATCACCAATACCTTTAAAATATACATTTTGTAATCACATACATGGTAACAGGACCCGAAGATGAACAGACATATGTAGGAATCATTGAGCAGATTCTGTACAGCCAGGCAATCAAAACACTCTAATCAAATTTACTCTGATAAGAAATAGAAATTAAATTTAAAAAACAAACATAAGTAAGGAGACATAAACTTCTGGGGGCTTGTCCCAGCACATTCCACTCTAATTTACAACCTCGGAACACTACCTCCAGTAAGACTCTGTTGCCGTAGTAACAAGAGTTGAGAACGTAATAATGCTGCGGCCTTGTGGCTGTTTCCCACAACAGCAGCTTTAAACCCAGTACTAATAGTTGCTTAATAGTCACAAGGACTGCAGGGCTCTAAATGACACCTGCCCTGAAAAATGCCCTGGGGTAGGGAATAGGCAAGAAAATTCAACACATGAGAAATTTTTCAAGAAGTCAATAAGAGGAGGGAAGTTGTACTCACTCTTTAAAAAAAAGGAAAAGAAAAAAAAGGACATGCCTAAAGCTCAGTATAAGGAATTATTAGACACATGCAAATTCAAATTCAAAAAGGTTTCAGCTCACACCAGTCATTTCCATCAGCAAAATGTCTATAAACTATAAATGCTGAAGGGGTTTTAGAGAACTGTGTACCTTCTAGCTGCTGGTGGGATGTAAAGTGGTAACAGCACTAACGCAAACTGAATGGAGCTTCTTGAAAAGGTAAAAATTGAGCTACCATATGATGCAGCAGGTCACCCTTTGGGCCTATAACTTTAGACCACCTGAATCGGAAAGACACAGGCAGGCAAATGAGCACTGCAGCAATATTGAAATAGCCAAGACATGGAAGCAGAAAAAAGGTTCATAAACAGATGAATGGACAAAGAAGAAGTAGTATACGTACCAAATAGAATAGTAGCCTGGGGAAAAAAATGAACAACGCCGTTTTCAGGACTACAGTTGAGCCTAGAAATAATCATATAAGGTTAAGTAACTCAAAAGGGTACGACAAATATCCTATGATAACATTTATACATGTTATCCTAAGATTGCTACCAATGAACATATTTCCACAGAAAAAGACACTCACAGACTTATGAAATAAACTAATGGTTAGCAAAATGAAAGGTGGGAGGATGGGTAAATTAGGACTATGGGGTTAACATACATATACTAATGTATGTTAAGTGTATAACAACATATAACAGATAAACTGTATGAATTATATAATCTCCAATACCTTTGAAATATACATTTTGTAATCACATACATGGTAACAGGACCCGAAGATGAACAGACATATGTATGAATCATTGAGCAGATCCTGTACAGCCAGGCAATCAAAACACTCTAATCAAATTTACGCTGATAAGAAATAGAAATGAAATTTAAAAAACAAACATAAGTAAGGAGACAAACTTCTGGGGGCTTGTCCCAGCACATTCCACTCTAATTTACAACCTCAGAACACTACCTCCAGGAAGATTCTGTTGCCCTAGTAACAAGAGTTGAGAACGTAATAATGCTGCCGCCTTGTGGCTGTTTCCCACAACAGCAGCTTTAAACCCAGTGCTAATGGTTGCTTAATAGTCACAACGACTGCAGGGGTCTAAATGACACCTGCCCTCAAAAAGTGCCCTTGGGTAGGGAATAGGCAAGAAAATTCAACACATGAGAAATTTTTCAAAAAGTGAATATGAAGAGGGAAGTTGTACTCACACTTTAACAAAAAAAGGAAAAGAAGAAAAAGGATATGCCTAAAGATCAGTATAAGGAATTATTCGCCACATGCGTATCCAACCTCCATAAAGCTTTCAGCTCACAACAGTCAAATGGCCATCAGCAAAAGTCTACAAACTATAAATGCTGAAGGTGTTTTAGAGAAATGTGTACCTTCTATCTGCTGCTGGGATGTAAAGTGGTAACAGCACTAACGCAAACTGAATGGAGCCGCTTGAAAAGGTAGAAATTGAGCTACCATATGATGCGGCAGGGCACCTCTCGGGCTTATAACCTAAGACCACCAGAATCAGAAAGACACAGGCAGTCAAATGTGCACTGCAGCAATACTGAAATAGCCAAGACATGGAAGCAAAAAAAGGTCCATAAACAGATGAATGGACAGAGAAGAAGTGGTATATGGACAGAATGGAATAGTAGCCTCGGGAAAAAAATGAACAATGCCGTTTTCAGGACTACAGTAGAGCCTAGAAATAATAATATAAGGTTAAGTAAGTCAAAAGGGTATGACAAATATCCTATGATATCATTTGTACATGTTATCCTAAGATTGCTACCAATGAACATATTTCCACAGAAAAAGACACTCACAGACTTATGAAATAGACTAATGGTTAGCCAAAATGAAAGGGGGGAGGATGGGTAAA
The DNA here is from genome assembly GCF_965194805.1 of Balaenoptera borealis. Classification (NCBI taxonomy): domain Eukaryota; kingdom Metazoa; phylum Chordata; class Mammalia; order Artiodactyla; family Balaenopteridae; genus Balaenoptera; species Balaenoptera borealis. The sequence goes on from NW_028123213.1 coordinate 143,737, forward strand.
TTAGGACTATGGGATTAACATAAATATACTAATGTATGTTACATGCATATAAACATATAACAGATAAACTATATGAATTATATAATCACCAATACCTTTAAAATATACATTCTGTATTCACATACATGGTAACAGAATCCGAAGATGAACAGACATATGTAGGAATCATTGAGCAGATTCTGTACAGCCAGACAATCAAAAAACTCTAATCAAATTTACTCCAAAAAGAAATAGAATTAAATTTAAAAAACAAACATAAGTAAGGAGACATAAACTTCTGGGGGCTCGTCCCAGCACATTCCACTCTAATTTACAACCACGGAACACTACCTCCAGGAAGATTCTGTTGCCCTAGTAACAAGAGATGAGAACGTAATAATGCTGCCGCCTTGTGGCTGTTTCCCACAACAGCAGCATTAAACCCAGTGCTAATGGTTGCTTAATAGTCACAAGGACTGCAGGGCTCTAAATGACACCTGCCCTGAAAAATGCCCTGGGGTAGGGAATAGGCAAGAAAATTCAACACATGAGAAATTTTTCAAGAAGTCAATAAGAGGAGGGAAGTTGTAATCACTCTTTAAAAAAAAAGGAAAAGAAAAAAAAGGACATGCCTAAAGCTCAGTATAAGGAATTATTAGACACATGCAAATTCAAATTCAACAACGTTTCAGCTCACACCAGTCATTTCCATCAGCAAAATGTCTATAAACTATAAATGCTGAAGGGGTTTTAGAGAACTGTGTACCTTCTAGCTGCTGGTGGGATGTAAAGTGGTAACAGCACTAACGCAAACTGAATGGAGCTGCTTGAAAAGGTAAAAATTGAGCTACCATATGATGCGGCAGGGCACCTCTTGGGCTTATAACCTAAGACTACCAGAATCGGAAAGACACAGGCAGTCAAATGTGCACTGCAGCAATATTGAAATAGCAAAGACATGGAAGCAAAAAAAATGTCAATAAACAGATGAATGGACAGAGAAGAAGTGGTATATGGACAGAATGGAATAGTAGCCTCGTGGCAAAAATGAACAATGCCGTTTTCAGGACTACAGTAGAGCCTAGAAATAATCATATAAGGTTAAGTAAGTCAAAAGGGTATGACAATTATCCTATGATATCATTTATACATGTTATCCTAAGATTGCTACCAATGAACATATTTCCACAGAAAAAGACACTCACAGACTTATGAAATAAACTAATTGTTAGCCAAAATGAAAGGTGGGAGGACGGGTAAATTAGGACTGTGGGGTTAACATACATATACTAATGTATGTTAAGTGTATAAAAACATATAACAGATAAACTGTATGAATTATATAATCACCAATACCTTTAAAATATACATTCTGTAATCACATACATGGTAACAGAATCCGAAGATGAACAGACATATGTAGGAATCATTGAGCAGTTTCTGTACAGCCAGACAATCAAAACACTCTAATCAAATTTACTCCGATAAGAAATAGAAATTAAATTTAAAAAACAAACCTAAGTAAGGAGACATAAACTTCTGGGGGCTTGTCCCAGCACATTCCACTCTAATTTACAACCTCGGAACACTACCTCCAGGAAGATTCTGTTGCCCTAGTAACAAGAGATGAGAACGTAATAATGCTGCCGCCTTGTGGCTCTTTCCCACAACAGCAGCTTTAAACCCAGTGCTAATGGTTGCTTAATAGTCACATGGACTGCAGGGCTCTAAATGACACCTGCCCTGAAAAATGCCCTGGGGTAAGGAATAGGCAAGAATATTCAACACATGAGAAATTTTTCAAGAAATCAATAAGAGGAGGGAAGTTGTACTCACTCTTTAAAAAAAAAGGAAAAGAAAAAAAAGGACATGCCTAAAGCTCAGTAGAATGAATTATTAGACACATGCAAATTCAAATGGAAAAAGGTTTCAGCTCACACGAATCGTTTCCATCAGCAAAATGTCTACAAACTATAAATGCTGAAGGGGTTTTAGAGAACTGTGTACCTTCTAGCTGCTGGTGGGATGTAAAGTGGTAACAGCACTAACACAAACTGAATGGAGCTGCTTGAAAAGATAAAAATTGAGCTACCATATGATGCGGCAGGTCACCTTTTGGGCCTATAACCTAAGACCACCTGAATCGGAAAGACACAGGCAGGCAAATGAGCACTGCAGCAATATTGAAATAGCCAAGACATGGAAGCAGAAAAAAGGTTCATAAACAGATGAATGGACAAAGAAGAAGTGGTATACGTAACAAATAGAATAGTAGCCTCGGGAAAAAAATGAACAATGCCGTTTTCAGGACTACAGTTGAGCCTAGAAATAATCATATAACGTTAAGTAACTCAAAAGGGTATGACAAATATCCTATGATAACATTTATACATGTTATCCTAAGATTGCTACCAATGAACATATTTCCACAGAAAAAGACACTCACAGACTTATGAAATAAACTAATGGTTAGCCAAAATGAAAGGTGGGAGGATGGGTTAACTAGGACTATGGGGTTAACATACATATACTAATGTATGTTAAGTGTATAAAAACATATAACAGATAAACTGTATGAATTATATAATCACCAATACCTTTAAAATATACATTTTGTAATCACATACATGGTAACAGGACCCGAGGATGAACAGACATATGTATGAATCATTGAGCAGATTCTGTACAGCCAGGCAATCAAAACACTAAAATCAAATTTACTCTGATAAGAAATAGAAATTAAATTTAAAAAACAAACCTAAGTAAGGAGACATAAACTTCTGGAGGCTTGTCCCAGCACATTCCACTCTAATTTACAACCTCGGAACACTACCTCCAGGAAGACTCTGTTGCCATAGTAACAAGAGTTGAGAACGTAATAATGCTGCCGCCTTGTGGCTGTTTCCCACAACAGCAGCTTTAAACCCAGTGCTAATGGTTGCTTAATAGTCAAAACGACTGCAGGGGTCTAAATGACACCTGCCCTCAAAAAATGCCCTGGGGTAGGGAATACACAAAAAAATTCAACACATGAGAAATTTTTCAAAAAGTGAATATGAAGAGGGAAGTTGTACTCACACTTTAACAAAAAAAGGAAAAGAAGAAAAAGGATATGCCTAAAGATCAGTATAAGGAATTATTCGCCACATGCGTATCCAACCTCCAAAAAGGTTTCAGCTCACACCAGTCAAATGGCCATCAGCAAAAAGTCTACAAACTATAAATGCTGAAGGGGTTTTAGAGAAATGTATACCTTCTATCTGCTGCTGGGATGTAAAGTGGTAACAGCACTAACGCAAACTGAATGGAGCTGCTTGAAAAGGTAAAAATTGAGCTACCATATGATGCGGCACGGCACCTCTTCGGCTTATAACCTAAGACTACCAGAATCGGAAAGACACAGGCAGTCAAATGTGCACTGCAGCAATATGGAAATAGCAAAGACATGGAAGCAAAAAAAATGTCCATAAACAGATGAATGGACAGAGAAGAAGCGGTATATGGACAGAATGCAATAGTAGCCTCGGAGAAAAAATGAACAATGCCGTTTTAAGGACTAGAGTTGAGCCTAGAAATAATCATATAAGGTTAAGTAAGTCAAAAGGGTATGACAAATATCCTATGATATCATTTATACATGTTATCCTAAGATTGCTACCAATGAACATATTTCCACAGAAAAAGACACTCACAGACTTATGAAATAAACTAATTGTTAGCCAAAATGAAAGGTGGGAGGATGGGTAAATTAGGACTATGGGGTTAACATACATATACTAATGTATGTTAAGTGTATAAAAACATATAACAGATAAACTGTATGAATTATATAATCACCAATACCTTTAAAATATACATTCTGTAATAACATACATGGTAACAGAATCCAAAGATGAACAGACATATGTAGGAATCATTGAGCAGTTTCTGTACAGCCAGACAATCAAAACACTCTAATCAAAGTTACTCCGATAAGAAACAGAAATTTAATTTAAAAAACAAACCTAAGTAAGGAGACATAAACTTCTGGGGGCTTGTCCCAGCACATTCCACTCTAATTTACAACTTCGGAACACTACCTCCAGGAAGATTCTGTTGCCCTAGTAACAAGAGATGAGAACGTAATAATGCTGCCGCCTTGTGGCTCTTTCCCACAACAGCAGCATTAAACCCAGTGCTAATGGTTGCTTAATAGTCACAAGGACTGCAGGGATCTAAATGACACCTGGCCTGAAAAATGCCCTGGGGTAGGGAATAGGCAAGAAAATTCAACACATGAGAAATTTTTCAAGAAGTCAATAAGAGGAGGGAAGTTGTACTCATTCTTTAAAAAAAAAGGAAAAGAAAAAAAAGGACATGCCTAAAGCTCAGTATAAGGAATTATTAGACACATGCAAATTCAATTTCAAAAAGGTTTCAGCTCACACCAGTCATTTCCATCAGCAAAATGTCTACAAACTATAAATGCTGAAGGGGTTTTAGAGAACTGTGTACCTTCTAGCTGCTGGTGGGATGTAAAGTGGTAACAGCACTAACGCAAACTGAATGGAGTTTCTTGAAAAGGTAAAAATTGAGCTACCATATGATGCGGCAGGTCACCTTTTGGGCCTATAACCTAAGACCACCTAAATCGGAAAGACACAGGCAGGCTAATGTGCACTGCAGCAATATTGAAATAGCCAAGACATGGAAGCAGAAAAAGGGTTCATAAACAGATGAATGGACAAAGAAGAAGTGGTATACGTACCAAATAGCATAGTAGTCTCGGGAAAAAAATGAACAATGCCGTTTTCAGGACTACAGTTGAGCCTAGAAATAATCATATAAGGTTAAGTAACTCAAAAGGGTACGACAAATATCCTATGATAACATTTATACATGTTATCCTACGATTGCTACCAATGAACATATTTCCACAGAAAAAGCCACTCACAGACTTATGAAATAAACTAATGGTTAGCCAAAATGAAAGGTGGGAGGATGGGTAAATTAGGACTATGGGGTTAACATACATATACTAATGTATGTTAAGTGTATAAAAACATGTAACAGATAAACTGTATGAATTATATAATCACCAATACCTTTAAAATATACATTTTGTAATCACATACATGGTAAGAGGACCCGAAGATGAACAGACATATGTATGAATCACTGAGCAGATCCTGTACAGCCAGGCAATCAAAACACTCTAATCAAATTTACTCCGATAAGAAATAGAAATTAAATTTAAAAAAACAAACATAAGTAAGGAGACATAAACTTCTGGGGGCTTGTCCCAGCACAATCCACTCTAATTTACAACCTCGGAACACTACCTCCAGGAAGATTCTGTTGCCCTAGTAACAAGAGATGAGAACGTAATAATGCTGCCGCCTTGTGGCTCTTTCCCACAACAGCAGCTTTAAACCCAGTGCTAATGTTTGCTTAATAGTCACAAGGACTGCAGGGCTCTAAATGACACCTGCCCTGAAAAATGCCCTGGGGTAGGGAATAGGCAAGAAAATTCAACACATTAGAAATTTTTCAAGAAGTCAATAAGAGGAGGGAAGTTGTACTCACTCTTTAAAAAAAAAGGAAAAGAAAAAAAAAGGACATGCCTAAACCTCAGTATAAGGAATTATTAGACACATGCAAATGCAAATTCAAAAAGGTTTCAGCTCACACCAGTCATTTCCATCAGCAAAATGTCTACAAACTATAAATGCTGAAGGAGTTTTAGAGAACTGTGTACCTTCTAGATCCTGGTTGGATGTAAAGTGGTAACAGCACTAACGCAAACTGAATTGAGCTGTTGAAAAGGTAAAAATTGAGCTACCATATGATGCGGCAGGTCACCTTTTGGGCCTATAACCTAAGACCACCTGAATCGGAAAGACACAGGCAGGCAAATGAGCACTGCAGCAATATTGAAATAGCCAAGACATGGAAGCAGAAAAAAGGTTCATAAACAGATGAATGGACAGAGAAGAAGTGGTATATGGACAGAATGCAATAGTAGCCTCGTGGAAAAAATGAACAATGCCGTTTTCAGGACTACAGTAGAGCCTAGAAATAATCATATAAGGTTAAGTAAGTCAAAAGGGTATGACAATTATCCTATGATATCATTTATACATGTTATCCTAAGATTGCTACCAATGAACATATTTCCACAGAAAAAGACACTCACAGACTTATGAAATAAACTAATTGTTAGCCAAAATGAAAGGTGGGAGGACGGGTAAATTAGGACTATGGGGTTAACATACATATACTAATGTATGTTAAGTGTATAAAAACATATAACAGATAAACTGTATGAATTATATAATCACCAATACCTTTAAAATATACATTCTGTAATCACATACATGGTAACAGAATCCGAAGATGAACAGACATATGTAGGAATCATTGAGCAGTTTCTGTACAGCCAGAAAATCAAAACACTCTAATCAAATTTACTCCGATAAGAAATAGAAATTAAATTTAAAAAACAAACCTAAGTAAGGAGACATAAACTTCTGGGGGCTTGTCCCAGCACATTCCACTCTAATTTACAACCTCGGAACACTACCTCCAGGAAGATTCTGTTGCCCTAGTAACAAGAGATGAGAACGTAATAATGCTGCCGCCTTGTGGCTCTTTCCCACAACAGCAGCTTTAAACCCAGTGCTAATGGTTGCTTAATAGTCACATGGACTGCAGGGCTCTAAATGACACCTGCCCTGAAAAATGCCCTGGGGTAAGGAATAGGCAAGAATATTCAACACATGAGAAATTTTTCAAGAAATCAATAAGAGGAGGGAAGTTGTACTCACTCTTTAAAAAAAAGGAAAAGAAAAAAAAGGACATGCCTAAAGCTCAGTAGAATGAATTATTAGACACATGCAAATTCAAATGGAAAAAGGTTTCAGCTCACACCAATCGTTTCCATCAGCAAAATGTCTACAAACTATAAATGCTGAAGGGGTTTTAGAGAACTGTGTACCTTCTAGCTGCTGGTGGGATGTAAAGTGGTAACAGCACTAACACAAACTGAATGGAGCTGCTTGAAAAGATAAAAATTGAGCTACCATATGATGCGGCAGGTCACCTTTTGGGCCTATAACCTAAGACCACCTGAATCGGAAAGACACAGGCAGGCAAATGAGCACTGCAGCAATATTGAAATAGCCAAGACATGGAAGCAGAAAAAAGGTTCATAAACAGATGAATGGACAAAGAAGAAGTGGTATACGTAACAAATAGAATAGTAGCCTCGGGAAAAAAATGAACAATGCCGTTTTCAGGACTACAGTTGAGCCTAGAAATAATCATATAAGGTTAAGTAACTCAAAAGGGTACGACAAATATCCTATGATAACATTTATACATGTTATCCTACGATTGCTACCAATGAACATATTTCCACAGAAAAAGCCACTCACAGACTTATGAAATAAACTAATGGTTAGCCAAAATGAATGGTGGGAGGATGGGTAAATTAGGACTATGGGGTTAACATACATATACTAATGTATGTTAAGTGTATAAAAACATGTAACAGAAAAACTGTATGAATTATATAATCACCAATACCTTTAAAATATATATTTTGTAATCACATACAAGGTTAGAGAACCCGAAGATGAACAGACATATGTATGAATCACTGAGCAGATCCTGTACAGCCAGGCAATCAAAACACTCTAATCAAATTTACTCCGATAAGAAATAGAAATTAAATTTAAAAAAACAAACATAAGTAAGGAGACATAAACTTCTGGGGGCTTGTCCCAGCACATTCCACTCTAATTTACAACCTCGGAACACTACCTCCAGGAAGATTCTGTTGCCCTAGTAACAAGAGATGAGAATGTAATAATGCTGCCGCCTTGTGGCTCTTTCCCACAACAGCAGCTTTAAACCCAGTGCTAATGTTTGCTTAATAGTCACAAGGACTGCAGGGCTCTAAATGACACCTGCCCTGAAAAATGCCCTGGGGTAGGGAATAGGCAAGAAAATTCAACACATTAGAAATTTTTCAAGAAGTCAATAAGAGGAGGGAAGTTGTACTCACTCTTTAAAAAAAAAGGAAAAGAAAAAAAAGGACATGCCTAAACCTCAGTATAAGGAATTATTAGACACATGCAAATGCAAATTCAAAAAGGTTTCAGCTCACACCAGTCATTTCCATCAGCAAAATGTCTACAAACTATAAATGCTGAAGGAGTTTTAGAGAACTGTGTACCTTCTAGATCCTGGTTGGATGTAAAGTGGTAACAGCACTAACGCAAACTGAATTGAGCTGTTGAAAAGGTAAAAATTGAGCTACCATATGATGCGGCAGGTCACCCTTTGGGCCTATAACCTAAGACCACCTGAATCGGAAAGACACAGGCAGGCAAATGAGCCCTGCAGCAATATTGAAATAGCCAAGACATGGAAGCAGAAAAAAGGTTCATAAACAGATGAATGGACAGAGAAGAAGTGGTATATGGACAGAATGCAATAGTAGCCTCGTGGAAAAAATGAACAATGCCGTTTTAAGGACTAGAGTTGAGCCTAGAAATAATCATATAAGGTTAAATAAGTCAAAAGGGTATGACAAATATCCTATGATATCATTTATACATGTTATCCTAAGATTGCTACCAATGAACATATTTCCACAGAAAAAGACACTCACAGACTTATCAAATAAACTAATGGTTAGCCAAAATGAAAGGTGGGAGGATGGGTTAACTAGGACTATGGGGTTAACATACATATACTAATGTATGTTAAGTGTATAAAAACATATAACAGATAAACTGTATGAATTATATAATCACCAATACCTTTAAAATATACATTTTGTAATCACATACATGGTAACAGGACCCGAAGATGAACAGACATATGTATGAATCATTGAGCAGATTCTGTACAGCCAGGCAATCAAAACACTCTAATCAAATTTACTCTGATAATAAATAGAAATTAAATTTAAAAATCAAACATAAGTAAGGAGACATAAACTTCTGGGGGCTTGTCCCAGCACATTCCACTCTAATTTACAACCTCGGAACACTACCTCCAGGAAGACTCTGTTGCCGTAGTAACAAGAGTTGAGAACGTAATAATGCTGCGGCCTTGTGGCTGTTTCCCACAACAGCAGCTTTAAACCCAGTACTAATAGTTGCTTAATAGTCACAAGGACTGCAGGGCTCTAAATGACACCTGCCCTGAAAAATGCCCTGGGGTAGGGAATAGGCAAGAAAATTCAACACATGAGAAATTTTTCAAGAAGTCAATAAGAGGAGGGAAGTTGTACTCACTCTTTAAAAAAAAAGGAAAAGAAAAAAAAGGACATGCCTAAAGCTCAGTATAAGGAATTATTAGACACATGCAAATTCAAATTCAAAAAGGTTTCAGCTCACACCAGTCATTTCCATCAGCAAAATGTCTATAAACTATAAATGCTGAAGGGGTTTTAGAGAACTGTGTACCTTCTAGCTGCTGGTGGGATGTAAAGTGGTAACAGCACTAACGCAAACTGAATGGAGCTTCTTGACAAGGTAAAAATTGAGCTACCATATGATGCAGCAGGTCACCCTTTGGGCCTATAACCTAAGACCACCTGAATCGGAAAGACACAGGCAGGCAAATGAGCACTGCAGCAATATTGAAATAGCCAAGACATGGAAGCAGAAAAAAGGTTCATAAACAGATGAATGGACAAAGAAGAAGTAGTATACGTACCAAATAGAATAGTAGCCTGGGGAAAAAAATGAACAACGCCGTTTTCAGGACTACAGTTGAGCCTAGAAATAATCATATAAGGTTAAGTAACTCAAAAGGGTACGACAAATATCCTATGATAATATTTATACATGTTATCCTAAGATTGCTACCAATGAACATATTTCCACAGAAAAAGACACTCACAGACTTATGAAATAAACTAATGGTTAGCAAAATGAAAGGTGGGAGGATGGGTAAATTAGGACTATGGGGTTAACATACATATACTAATGTATGTTAAGTGTATAACAACATATAACAGATAAACTGTATGAATTATATAATCACCAATACCTTTAAAATATACATTTTGTAATCACATACATGGTAACAGGACCCGAAGATGAACAGACATATGTATGAATCATTGAGCAGATCCTGTACAGCCAGGCAATCAAAACACTCTAATCAAATTTACGCTGATAAGAAATAGAAATGAAATTTAAAAAACAAACATAAGTAAGGAGACATAAACTTCTGGGGGCTTGTCCCAGCACATTCCACTCTAATTTACAACCTCAGAACACTACCTCCAGGAAGATTCTGTTGCCCTAGTAACAAGAGTTGAGAACGTAATAATGCTGCCGCCTTGTGGCTGTTTCCCACAACAGCAGCTTTAAACCCAGTGCTAATGGTTGCTTAATAGTCACAACGACTGCAGGGGTCTAAATGACACCTGCCCTCAAAAAGTGCCCTTGGGTAGGGAATAGGCAAGAAAATTCAACACATGAGAAATTTTTCAAAAAGTGAATATGAAGAGGGAAGTTGTACTCACACTTTAACAAAAAAAGGAAAAGAAGAAAAAGGATATGCCTAAAGATCAGTATAAGGAATTATTCGCCACATGCGTATCCAACCTCCATAAAGGTTTCAGCTCACAACAGTCAAATGGCCATCAGCAAAAAGTCTACAAACTATAAATGCTGAAGGGGTTTTAGAGAAATGTGTACCTTCTATCTGCTGCTGGGATGTAAAGTGGTAACAGCACTAACGCAAACTGAATGGAGCCGCTTGAAAAGGTAGAAATTGAGCTACCATATGATGCGGCAGGGCACCTCTCGGGCTTATAACCTAAGACCACCAGAATCGGAAAGACACAGGCAGTCAAATGTGCACTGCAGCAATACTGAAATAGCCAAGACATGGAAGCAAAAAAAGGTCCATAAACAGATGAATGGACAGAGAAGAAGTGGTATATGGACAGAATGGAATAGTAGCCTCGGGAAAAAAATGAACAATGCCGTTTTCAGGACTACAGTAGAGCCTAGAAATAATAATATAAGGTTAAGTAAGTCAAAAGGGTATGACAAATATCCTATGATATCATTTATACATGTTATCCTAAGATTGCTACCAATGAACATATTTCCACAGAAAAAGACACTCACAGACTTATGAAATAAACTAATGGTTAGCCAAAATGAAAGGGGGGAGGATGGGTAAATTAGGACTATGGGATTAACATAAATATACTAATGTATGTTACATGCATATAAACATATAACAGATAAACTATATGAATTATATAATCACCAATACCTTTAAAATATACATTCTGTATTCACATACATGGTGACAGAATCCGAAGATGAACAGACATACGTAGGAATCATTGAGCAGATTCTGTAGAGCCAGACAATCAAAAGACTCTAATCAAATTTACTCCAAAAAGAAATAGAATTAAATTTAAAAAACAAACATAAGTAAGGAGACATAAACTTCTGGGGGCTCGTCCCAGCACATTCCACTCTAATTTAAAACCACGGAACACTACCTCCAGGAAGATTCTGTTGCCCTAGTAACAAGAGATGAGAACGTAATAATGCTGCTGCCTTGTGGCTGTTTCCCACAACAGCAGCATTAAACCCAGTGCTAATGGTTGCTTAATAGTCACAAGGACTGCAGGGCTCTAAATGACACCTGCCCTGAAAAATGCCCTGGGGTAGGGAATAGGCAAGAAAATTCAACACATGAGAAATTTTTCAAGAAGTCAATAAGAGGAGGGAAGTTGTACTCACTCTTTAAAAAAAAAGGAAAAGAAAAAAAAGGACATGCCTAAAGCTCAGTATAAGGAATTATTAGACACATGCAAATTCAAATTCAACAAGGTTTCAGCTCACACCAGTCATTTCCATCAGCAAAATGTCTATAAACTATAAATGCTGAAGGGGTTTTAGAGAACTGTGTACCTTCTAGCTGCTGGTGGGATGTAAAGTGGTAACAGCACTAACGCAAACTGAATGGAGCTGCTTGAAAAGGTAAAAATTGAGCTACCATATGATGCGGCAGGTCACCTTTTGGGCCTATAACCTAAGACCACCTGAATCGGAAAGACACAGGCAGGCAAATGAGCACTGCAGCAATATTGAAATAGCCAAGACATGGAAGCAGAAAAAAGGTTCATAAACAGATGAATGGACAAAGAAGAAGTGGTATACGTACCAAATAGAATAGTAGCCTCGGGAAAAAAATGAACAATGCCGTTTTCAGGACTACAGTTGAGCCTAGAAATAATCATATAAGGTTAAGTAACTCAAAAGGGTACGACAAATATCCTATGATAATATTTATACATGTTATCCTAAGATTGCTACCAATGAACATATTTCCACAGAAAAGACACTCACAGACTTATGAAATAAACTAATGGTTAGCAAAATGAAAGGTGGGAGGATGGGTAAATTAGGACTATGGGGTTAACATACATATACTAATGTATGTTAAGTGTATAAAAACATATAACAGATAAACTGTATGAATTATATAATCACCAATACCTTTAAAATATACATTTTGTAATCACATACATGGTAACAGGACCCGAAGATGAACAGACATATGTATGAATCATTGAGCAGATCCTGTACAGCCAGGCAATCAAAACACTCTAATCAAATTTACACTGATAAGAAATAGAAATGAAATTTAAAAACAAACATAAGTAAGGAGACATAAACTTCTGGGGGCTTGTCCCAGCACATTCCACTCTAATTTACAACCTCAGAACACTACCTCCAGGAATATTCTGTTGCCCTAGTAACAAGAGTTGAGAACGTAATAATGCTGACGCTTTGTGGCTGTTTCCCACAACAGCAGCTTTAAACCCAGTGCTAATGGTTGCTTAATAGTCACAACGACTGCAGGGGTCTAAATGACACCTGCCCTCAAAAAGTGCCCTTGGGTAGGGAATAGGCAAGAAAATTCAACACATGAGAAATTTTTCAAAAAGTGTATATGAAGAGGGAAGTTGTACTCACACTTTAACAAAAAAAGGAAAAGAAGAAAAAGGATATGCCTAAAGATCAGTATAAGGAATTATTCGCCACATGCGTATCCAACCTCCATAAAGGTTTCAGCTCACAACAGTCAAATGGCCATCAGCAAAAGTCTACAAACTATAAATGCTGAAGGTGTTTTAGAGAAATGTGTACCTTCTATCTGCTGCTGGGATGTAAAGTTGTAACAGCACTAACGCAAACTGAATGGAGCCGCTTGAAAAGGTAGAAATTGAGCTACCATATGATGCGGCAGGGCACCTCTCGGGCTTATAACCTAAGACCACCAGAATCGGAAAGACACAGGCAGTCAAATGTGCACTGCAGCAATACTGAAATAGCCAAGACATGGAAGCAAAAAAAGGTCCATAAACAGATGAATGGACAGAGAAGAAGTGGTATATGGACAGAATGGAATAGTAGCCTCGGGAAAAAAATGAACAATGCCGTTTTCAGGACTACAGTAGAGCCTAGAAATAATAATATAAGGTTAAATAAGTCAAAAGGGTATGACAAATATCCTATGATATCATTTATACATGTTATCCTAAGATTGCTACCAATGAACATATTTCCACAGAAAAAGACACTCACAGACTTATGAAATAAACTAATGGTTAGCCAAAATGAAAGGGGGGAGGATGGGTAAATTAGGACTATGGGATTAACATAAATATACTAATGTATGTTACATGCATATAAACATATAACAGATAAACTATATGAATTATATAATCACCAATACCTTTAAAATATACATTCTGTATTCACATACATGGTAACAGAATCCGAAGATGAAACAGACATATGTAGGAATCATTGAGCAGATTCTGTACAGCCAGACAATCAAAAAACTCTAATCAAATTTACTCCAAAAAGAAATAGAATTAAATTTAAAAAACAAACATAAGTAAGGAGACATAAACTTCTGGGGGCTCGTCCCAGCACATTCCACTCTAATTTACAACCACGGAACACTACCTCCAGGAAGATTCTGTTGCCCTAGTAACAAGAGATGAGAACGTAATAATGCTGCCGCCTTGTGGCTGTTTCCCACAACAGCAGCATTAAACCCAGTGCTAATGGTTGCTTAATAGTCACAAGGACTGCAGGGCTCTAAATGACACCTGCCCTGAAAAATGCCCTGGGTGAGGGAATAGGCAAGAAAATTCAACACATGAGAAATTATTCAAGAAGTCAATAAGAGGAGGGAAGTTGTACTCACTCTTTAAAAAAAAGGAAAAGAAAAAAAAGGACATGCCTAAAGCTCAGTATAAGGAATTATTAGACACATGCAAATTCAAATTCAAAAAGGTTTCAGCTCACACCAGTCATTTCCATCAGCAAAATGTCTATAAACTATAAATGCTGAAGGGGTTTTAGAGAACTATGTACCTTCTAGCTGCTGGTGGGATGTAAAGTGGTAACAGCACTAACGCAAACTGAATGGAGCTGCTTGAAAAGGTAAAAATTGAGCTACCATATGATGCAGCAGGGCACCTCTTGGGCTTATAACCTAAGACTACCAGAATCGGAAAGACACAGGCAGTCAAATGTGCACTGCAGCAATATTGAAATAGCAAAGACATGGAAGCAAAAAAAATGTCCATAAACAGATGAATGGACAGAGAAGAAGTGGTATACGGACAGAATGGAATAGTAGCCTCGGGAAAAAAATGAACAATGCCGTTTTCAGGACTACAGTTGAGCCTAGAAATAATCATATAACGTTAAGTAACTCAAAAGGGTACGACAAATATCCTATGATAACATTTATACATGTTATCCTAAGATTGCTACCAATGAACATATTTCCACAGAAAAAGACACTCACAGACTTATGAAATAAACTAATGGTTAGCAAAATGAAAGGTGGGAGGATGGGTTAACTAGGACTATGGGGTTAACATACATATACTAATGTATGTTAAGTGTATAAAAACATATAACAGATAAACTGTATGAATTATATAATCACCAATACCTTTAAAATATACATTTTGTAATCACATACATGGTAACAGGACCCGAAGATGAACAGACATATGTATGAATCATTGAGCAGATTCTGTACAGCCAGGCAATCAAAACACTAAAATCAAATTTACTCCGATAAGAAATAGAAATTAAATTTAAAAAACAAACCTAAGTAAGGAGACATAAACTTCTGGAGGCTTGTCCCAGCACATTCCACTCTAATTTACAACCTCGGAACACTACCTCCAGGAAGACTCTGTTGCCATAGTAACAAGAGTTGAGAACGTAATAATGCTGCCGCCTTGTGGCTGTTTCCCACAACAGCAGCTTTAAACCCAGTGCTAATGGTTGCTTAATAGTCAAAACGACTGCAGGGGTCTAAATGACACCTGCCCTCAAAAAATGCCCTGGGGTAGGGAATACGCAAAAAAATTCAACACATGAGAAATTTTTCAAAAAGTGAATATGAAGAGGGAAGTTGTACTCACACTTTAACAAAAAAAGGAAAAGAAGAAAAAGGATATGCCTAAAGATCAGTATAATGAATTATTCGCCACATGCGTATCCAACCTCCAAAAAGGTTTCAGCTCACACCAGTCAAATGGCCATCAGCAAAAAGTCTACAAACTATAAATGCTGAAGGGGTTTTAGAGAAATGTATACCTTCTATCTGCTGCTGGGATGTAAAGTGGTAACAGCACTAACGCAAACTGAATGGAGCTGCTTGAAAAGGTAAAAATTGAGCTACCATATGATGCGGCAGGGCACCTCTTCGGCTTATAACCTAAGACTACCAGAATCGGAAAGACACAGGCAGTCAAATGTGCACTGCAGCAATATGGAAATAGCAAAGACATGGAAGCAAAAAAAATGTCCATAAACAGATGAATGGACAGAGAAGAAGTGGTATATGGACAGAATGCAATAGTAGCCTCGGGGAAAAAATGAACAATGCCGTTTTAAGGACTAGAGTTGAGCCTAGAAATAATCATATAAGGTTAAGTAAGTCAAAAGGGTATGACAAATATCCTATGATATCATTTATACATGTTATCCTAAGATTGCTACCAATGAACATATTTCCACAGAAAAAGACACTCACAGACTTATGAAATAAACTAATTGTTAGCCAAAATGAAAGGTGGGAGGATGGGTAAATTAGGACTATGGGGTTAACATACATATACTAATCTATGTTAAGTGTATAAAAATATATAACAGATAAACTGTATGAATTATATATAATCACCAATACCTTTAAAATATACATTCTGTAATAACATACATGGTAACAGAATCCGAAGATGAACAGACATATGTAGGAATCATTGAGCAGTTTCTGTACAGCCAGACAATCAAAACACTCTAATCAAATTTACTCCGATAAGAAATAGAAATTTAATTTAAAAAACAAACCTAAGTAAGGAGACATAAACTTCTGGGGGCTTGTCCCAGCACATTCCACTCTAATTTACAACCTCGGAACACTACCTCCAGGAAGACTCTGTTGCCATAGTAACAAGAGATGAGAACGTAATAATGCTGCCGCCTTGTGGCTCTTTCCCACAACAGCAGCTTTAAACCCAGTGCTAATGGTTGCTTAATAGTCACATGGACTGCAGGGCTCTAAATGACACCTGCCCTGAAAAATGCCCTGGGGTAGGGAATAGGCAAGAATATTCAACACATGAGAAATTTTTCAAGAAGTCAATAAGAGGAGGGAAGTTGTACTCACTCTTTAAAAAAAAAGGAAAAGAAAAAAAAGGACATGCCTAAAGCTCAGTAGAATGAATTATTAGACACATGCAAATTCAAATTCAAAAAGGTTTCAGCTCACACCAGTCGTTTCCATCAGCAAAATGTCTACAAACTATAAATGCTGAAGGGGTTTTAGAGAACTGTGTACCTTCTAGCTGCTGGTGGGATGTAAAGTGGTAACAGCACTAACGCAAACTGAATGGAGCTGCTTGAAAAGATAAAAATTGAGCTACCATATGATGCGGCAGGTCACCTTTTGGGCCTATAACCTAAGACCACCTGAATCGGAAAGACACAGGCAGGCAAATGAGCACTGCAGCAATATTGAAATAGCCAAGACATGGAAGCAGAAAAAAGGTTCATAAACAGATGAATGGACAAAGAAGAAGTGGTATACGTACCAAATAGAATAGTAGCCTCGGGAAAAAAATGAACAATGCCGTTTTCAGGACTACAGTTGAGCCTAGAAATAATCATATAACGTTAAGTAACTCAAAAGGGTACGACAAATATCCTATGAAAACATTTATACATGTTATCCTAAGATTGCTACCAATCAACATATTTCCACAGAAAAAGACACTCACAGACTTATCAAATAAACTAATGGTTAGCCAAAATGAAAGGTGGGAGGATGGGTAAATTAGGACTATGGGGTTAACATACATATACTAATGTATGTTAAGTGTATAAAAACATATAACAGATAAACTGTATGAATTATATAATCACCAATACCTTTCAAATATACATTTTGTAATCACATACATGGTAACAGGACCCGAAGATGAACAGACATATGTAGGAATCATTGAGCAGATTCTGTACAGCCAGGCAATCAAAACACTCTAATTAAATTTACTCTGATAAGAAATAGAAATTAAATTTAAAAAACAAACATAAGTAAGGAGACATAAACTTCTGGGGGCTTGTCCCAGCACATTCCACACTAATTTACAACCTCGGAACACTACCTCCAGGAAGACTCTGTTGCCGTAGTAACAAGAGTTGAGAACGTAATAATGCTGCGGCCTTGTGGCTGTTTCCCACAACAGCAGCTTTAAACCCAGTACTAATAGTTGCTTAATAGTCACATGGACTGCAGGGCTCTAAATGACACCTGCCCTGAAAAATGCCCTGGGGTAGGGAATAGGCAAGAAAATTCAACACATGAGAAATTTTTCAAGAAGTCAATAAGAGGAGGGAAGTTGTACTCACTCTTTAAAAAAAAGGAAAAGAAAAAAAAGGACATGCCTAAAGCTCAGTATAAGGAATTATTAGACACATGCAAATTCAAATTCAAAAAGGTTTTAGCTCACACCAGTCATTTCCATCAGCAAAATGTCTATAAACTATAAATGCTGAAGGGGTTTTAGAGAACTGTGTACCTTCTAGCTGCTGGTGGGATGTAAAGTGGAAACAGCACTAACGCAAACTGAATGGAGCTTCTTGAAAAGGTAAAAACTGAGCTACCATATGATGCAGCAGGTCACCCTTTGGGCCTATAACCTAAGACCACCTGAATCGGAAAGACACAGGCAGGCAAATGAGCACTGCAGCAATATTGAAATAGCCAAGACATGGAAGCAGAAAAAAGGTTCATAAACAGATGAATGGACAAAGAAGAAGTAGTATACGTACCATATAGAATAGTAGCCTGCGGAAAAAAATGAACAATGCCGTTTTCAGGATTACAGTAGAGCCTAGAAATAATCATATAAGCTTAAGTAACTCAAAAGGGTACGACAAATATCCTATGATAACATTTATACATGTTATCCTAAGATTGCTACCAATGAACATATTTCCACAGAAAAAGACACTCACAGACTTATCAAATAAACTAATGGTTAGCCAAAATGAAAGGTGGGAGGATGGGTTAACTAGGACTATGGGGTTAACATACATATACTAATGTATGTTAAGTGTATAAAAACATATAACAGATAAACTGTATGAATTATATATAATCACCAATACCTTTAAAATATACATTCTGTAATAACATACATGGTAACAGAATCCGAAGATGAACAGACATATGTAGGAATCATTGAGCAGTTTCTGTACAGCCAGACAATCAAAACACTCTAATCAAATTTACTCCGATAAGAAATAGAAATTTAATTTAAAAAACAAACCTAAGTAAGGAGACATAAACTTCTGGGGGCTTGTCCCAGCACATTCCACTCTAATTTACAACCTCGGAACACTACCACCAGGAAGATTCTGTTGCCCTAGTAACAAGAGATGAGAACGTAATAATGCTGCCGCCTTGTGGCTCTTTCCCACAACAGCAGCTTTAAACTCAGTGCTAATGGTTGCTTAATAGTCACATGGACTGCAGGGCTCTAAATGACACCTGCCCTGAAAAATGCCCTGGGGTAGGGAATAGGCAAGAATATTCAACACATGAGAAATTTTTCAAGAAGTCAATAAGAGGAGGGAAGTTGTACTCACTCTTTAAAAAAAAAGGAAAAGAAAAAAAAGGACATGCCTAAAGCTCAGTAGAATGAATTATTAGACACATGCAAATTCAAATTCAAAAAGGTTTCAGCTCACACCAGTCGTTTCCATCAGCAAAATGTCTACAAACTATAAATGCTGAAGGGGTTTTAGAGAACTGTGTACCTTCTAGCTGCTGGTGGGATGTAAAGTGGTAACAGCACTAACGCAAACTGAATGGAGCTGCTTGAAAAGATAAAAATTGAGCTACCATATGATGCGGCAGGTCACCTTTTGGGCCTATAACCTAAGACCACCTGAATCGGAAAGACACAGGCAGGCAAATGAGCACTGCAGCAATATTGAAATAGCCAAGACATGGAAGCAGAAAAAAGGTTCATAAACAGATGAATGGACAAAGAAGAAGTGGTATACGTACCAAATAGAATAGTAGCCTCGGGAAAAAAATGAACAATGCCGTTTTCAGGACTACAGTTGAGCCTAGAAATAATCATATAACGTTAAGTAACTCAAAAGGGTACGACAAATATCCTATGAAAACATTTATACATGTTATCCTAAGATTGCTACCAATGAACATATTTCCACAGAAAAAGACACTCACAGACTTGTCAAATAAACTAATGGTTAGCCAAAATGAAAGGTGGGAGGATGGGTAAATTAGGACTATGGGGTTAACATACATATACTAATGTATGTTAAGTGTATAAAAACATATAACAGATAAACTGTATGAATTATATAATCACCAATACCTTTCAAATATACATTTTGTAATCACATACATGGTAACAGGACCCGAAGATGAACAGACATATGTATGAATCATTGAGCAGATTCTGTACAGCCAGGCAATCAAAACACTCTAATTAAATTTACTCTGATAAGAAATAGAAATTAAATTTAAAAAACAAACATAAGTAAGGAGACATAAACTTCTGGGGGCTTGTCCCAGCACATTCCACACTAATTTACAACCTCGGAACACTACCTCCAGGAAGACTCTGTTGCCGTAGTAACAAGAGTTGAGAACGTAATAATGCTGCGGCCTTGTGGCTGTTTCCCACAACAGCAGCTTTAAACCCAGTACTAATAGTTGCTTAATAGTCACAAGGACTGCAGGGCTCTAAATGACACCTGCCCTGAAAAATGCCCTGGGGTAGGGAATAGGCAAGAAAATTCAACACATGAGAAATTTTTCAAGAAGTCAATAAGAGGAGGGAAGTTGTACTCACTCTTTAAAAAAAAGGAAAAGAAAAAAAAGGACATGCCTAAAGCTCAGTATAAGGAATTATTAGACACATGCAAATTCAAATTCAAAAAGGTTTCAGCTCACACCAGTCATTTCCATCAGCAAAATGTCTATAAACTATAAATGCTGAAGGGGTTTTAGAGAACTGTGTACCTTCTAGTTGCTGGTGGGATGTAAAGTGGTAACAGCACTAACGCAAACTGAATGGAGCTTCTTGAAAAGGTAAAAATTGAGCTACCATATGATGCAGCAGGTCACACTTTGGGCCTATAACCTAAGACCACCTGAATCGGAAAGACACAGGCAGGCAAATGAGCACTGCAGCAATATTGAAATAGCCAAGACATGGAAGCAGAAAAAAGGTTCATAAACAGATGAATGGACAAAGAAGAAGTAGTATACGTACCAAATAGAATAGTAGCCTGCGGAAAAAAATGAACAATGCCGTTTTCAGGACTACAGTAGAGCCTAGAAATAATCATATAAGCTTAAGTAACTCAAAAGGGTACGACAAATATCCTATGATAACATTTATACATGTTATCCTAAGATTGCTACCAATGAACATATTTCCACAGAAAAAGACACTCACAGACTTATCAAATAAACTAATGGTTAGCCAAAATGAAAGGTGGGAGGATGGGTTAACTAGGACTATGGGGTTAACATACATATACTAATGTATGTTAAGTGTATAAGAACATATAACAGATAAACTGTATGAATTATATAATCACCAATACCTTTAAAATATACATTTTGTAATCACATACATGGTAACAGGACCCGAGGATGAACAGACATATGTATGAATCATTGAGCAGATTCTGTACAGCCAGGCAATCAAAACACTAAAATCAAATTTACTCTGATAAGAAATAGAAATTAAAGTTAAAAAACAAACCTAAGTAAGGAGACATAAACTTCTGGAGGCTTGTCCCAGCACATTCCACTCTAATTTACAACCTCGGAACACTACCTCCAGGAAGACTCTGTTGCCATAGTAACAAGAGTTGAGAACGTAATAATGCTGCCGCCTTGTGGCTGTTTCCCACAACAGCAGCTTTAAACCCAGTGCTAATGGTTGCTTAATAGTCAAAACGACTGCAGGGGTCTAAATGACACCTGCCCTCAAAAAATGCCCTGGGGTAGGGAATACGCAAGAAAATTCAACACATGAGAAATTTTTCAAAAAGTGAATATGAAGAGGGAAGTTGTACTCACACTTTAACAAAAAAAGGAAAAGAAGAAAAAGGATATGCCTAAAGATCAGTATAAGGAATTATTCGCCACATGCGTATCCAACCTCCAAAAAGGTTTCAGCTCACACCAGTCAAATGGCCATCAGCAAAAAGTCTACAAAGTATAAATGCTGAAGGGGTTTTAGAGAAATGTATACCTTCTATCTGCTGCTGGGATGTAAAGTGGTAACAGCACTAACGCAAACTGAATGGAGCTGCTTGAAAAGGTAAAAATTGAGCTACCATATGATGCGGCAGGGCACCTCTTCGGCTTATAACCTAAGACTACCAGAATCGGAAAGACACAGGCAGTCAAATGTGCACTGCAGCAATATGGAAATAGCAAAGACATGGAAGCAAAAAAAATGTCCATAAACAGATGAATGGACAGAGAAGAAGCGGTATATGGACAGAATGCAATAGTAGCCTCGGAGAAAAAATGAACAATGCCGTTTTAAGGACTAGAGTTGAGCCTAGAAATAATCATATAAGGTTAAGTAAGTCAAAAGGGTATGACAAATATCCTATGATATCATTTATACATGTTATCCTAAGATTGCTACCAATGAACATATTTCCACAGAAAAAGACACTCACAGACTTATGAAATAAACTAATTGTTAGCCAAAATGAAAGGTGGGAGGATGGGTAAATTAGGACTATGGGGTTAACATACATATACTAATGTATGTTAAGTGTATAAAAACATATAACAGATAAACTGTATGAATTATATAATCACCAATACCTTTAAAATATACATTCTGTAATAACATACATGATAACAGAATCCAAAGATGAACAGACATATGTAGGAATCATTGAGCAGTTTCTGTACAGCCAGACAATCAAAACACTCTAATCAAAGTTACTCCGATAAGAAATAGAAATTTAATTTAAAAAACAAACCTAAGTAAGGAGACATAAACTTCTGGGGGCTTGTCCCAGCACATTCCACTCTAATTTACAACTTCGGAACACTACCTCCAGGAAGATTCTGTTGCCCTAGTAACAAGAGATGAGAACGTAATAATGCTGCCGCCTTGTAGCTCTTTCCCACAACAGCAGCATTAAACCCAGTGCTAATGGTTGCTTAATAGTCACAAGGACTGCAGGGATCTAAATGACACCTGGCCTGAAAAATGCCCTGGGGTAGGGAATAGGCAAGAAAATTCAACACATGAGAAATTTTTCAAGAAGTCAATAAGAGGAGGGAAGTTGTACTCATTCTTTAAAAAAAAAGGAAAAGAAAAAAAAGGACATGCCTAAAGCTCAGTATAAGGAATTATTAGACACATGCAAATTCAATTTCAAAAAGGTTTCAGCTCACACCAGTCATTTCCATCAGCAAAATGTCTACAAACTATAAATGCTGAAGGGGTTTTAGAGAACTGTGTACCTTCTAGCTGCTGGTGGGATGTAAAGTGGTAACAGCAATAACGCAAACTGAATGGAGTTTCTTGAAAAGGTAAAAATTGAGCTACCATATGATGCGGCAGGTCACCTTTTGGGCCTATAACCTAAGACCACCTGAATCGGAAAGACACAGGCAGGCAAATGAGCACTGCAGCAATATTGAAATAGCCAAGACATGGAAGCAGAAAAAAGGTTCATAAACAGATGAATGGACAAAGAAGAAGTGGTATACGTACCAAATAGAATAGTAGCCTCGGGAAAAAAATGAACAATGCCGTTTTCAGGACTACAGTTGAGCCTAGAAATAATCATATAAGGTTAAGTAACTCAAAAGGGTACGACAAATATCCTATGATAACATTTATACATGTTATCCTAAGATTGCTACCAATGAACATATTTCCACAGAAAAAGACACTCACAGACTTATCAAATAAACTAATGGTTAGCCAAAATGAAAGGTGGGAGGATGGGTTAACTAGGACTATGGGGTTAACATACATATACTAATGTATGTTAAGTGTATAAAAACATATAACAGATAAACTGTATGAATTATATAATCACCAATACCTTTAAAATATACATTTTGTAATCACATACATGGTAACAGGACCCGAGGATGAACAGACATATGTATGAATCATTGAGCAGATTCTGTACAGCCAGGCAATCAAAACACTAAAATCAAATTTACTCCGATAAGAAATAGAAATTAAATTTAAAAAACAAACATAAGTAAGGAGACATAAACTTCTGGAGGCTTGTCCCAGCACATTCCACTCTAATTTACAACCTCGGAACACTACCTCCAGGAAGACTCTGTTGCCATAGTAACAAGAGTTGAGAACGTAATAATGCTGCCGCCTTGTGGCTGTTTCCCACAACAGCAGCTTTAAACCCAGTGCTAATGGTTGCTTAATAGTCAAAACGACTGCAGGGGTCTAAATGACACCTGCCCTCAAAAAATGCCCTGGGGTAGGGAATACGCAAGAAAATTCAACACATGAGAAATTTTTCAAAAAGTGAATATGAAGAGGGAAGTTGTACTCACACTTTAACAAAAAAAGGAAAAGAAAAAAAAGGACATGCCTAAAGCTCAGTAGAATGAATTATTAGACACATGCAAATTCAAATTCAAAAAGGTTTCAGCTCACACCAGTCGTTTCCATCAGCAAAATGTCTACAAACTATAAATGCTGAAGGGGTTTTAGAGAACTGTGTACCTTCTAGCTGCTGGTGGGATGTAAAGTGGTAACAGCACTAACACAAACTGAATGGAGCTGCTTGAAAAGATAAAAATTGAGCTACCATATGATGCGGCAGGTCACCTTTTGGGCCTATAACCTAAGACCACCTGAATCGGAAAGACACAGGCAGGCAAATGAGCACTGCAGCAATATTGAAATAGCCAAGACATGGAAGCAGAAAAAAGGTTCATAAACAGATGAATGGACAAAGAAGAAGTGGTATACGTACCAAATAGAATAGTAGCCTCGGGAAAAAAATGAACAATGCCGTTTTCAGGACTACAGTTGAGCCTAGAAATAATCATATAACGTTAAGTAACTCAAAAGGGTACGACAAATATCCTATGAAAACATTTATACATGTTATCCTAAGATTGCTACCAATGAACATATTTCCACAGAAAAAGACACTCACAGACTTATCAAATAAACTAATGGTTAGCCAAAATGAAAGGTGGGAGGATGGGTAAATTAGGACTATGGGGTTAACATACATATACTAATGTATGATAAGTGTATAAAAACATATAACAGATAAACTGTATGAATTATATAATCACCAATACCTTTAAAATATACATTTTGTAATCACATACATGGTAACAGGACCCGAAGATGAACAGACATATGTAGGAATCATTGAGCAGATTCTGTACAGCCAGGCAATCAAAACACTCTAATCAAATTTACTCTGATAAGAAATAGAAATTAAATTTAAAAAACAAACATAAGTAAGGAGACATAAACTTCTGGGGGCTTGTCCCAGCACATTCCACTCTAATTTACAACCTCGGAACACTACCTCCAGTAAGACTCTGTTGCCGTAGTAACAAGAGTTGAGAACGTAATAATGCTGCGGCCTTGTGGCTGTTTCCCACAACAGCAGCTTTAAACCCAGTACTAATAGTTGCTTAATAGTCACAAGGACTGCAGGGCTCTAAATGACACCTGCCCTGAAAAATGCCCTGGGGTAGGGAATAGGCAAGAAAATTCAACACATGAGAAATTTTTCAAGAAGTCAATAAGAGGAGGGAAGTTGTACTCACTCTTTAAAAAAAAGGAAAAGAAAAAAAAGGACATGCCTAAAGCTCAGTATAAGGAATTATTAGACACATGCAAATTCAAATTCAAAAAGGTTTCAGCTCACACCAGTCATTTCCATCAGCAAAATGTCTATAAACTATAAATGCTGAAGGGGTTTTAGAGAACTGTGTACCTTCTAGCTGCTGGTGGGATGTAAAGTGGTAACAGCACTAACGCAAACTGAATGGAGCTTCTTGAAAAGGTAAAAACTGAGCTACCATATGATGCAGCAGGTCACCCTTTGGGCCTATAACCTTAGACCACCTGAATCGGAAAGACACAGGCAGGCAAATGAGCACTGCAGCAATATTGAAATAGCCAAGACATGGAAGCAGAAAAAAGGTTCATAAACAGATGAATGGACAAAGAAGAAGTAGTATACGTACCAAATAGAATAGTAGCCTGGGGAAAAAAATGAACAATGCCGTTTTCAGGACTACAGTTGAGCCTAGAAATAATCATATAAGGTTAAGTAACTCAAAAGGGTACGACAAATATCCTATGATAACATTTATACATGTTATCCTAAGATTGCTACCAATGAACATATTTCCACAGAAAAAGACACTCACAGACTTATGAAATAAACTAATGGTTAGCAAAATGAAAGGTGGGAGGATGGGTAAATTAGGACTATGGGGTTAACATACATATACTAATGTATGTTAAGTGTATAACAACATATAACAGATAAACTGTATGAATTATATAATCTCCAATACCTTTAAAATATACATTTTGTAATCACATACATGGTAACAGGACCCGAAGATGAACAGACATATGTATGAATCATTGAGCAGATCCTGTACAGCCAGGCAATCAAAACACTCTAATCAAATTTACGCTGATAAGAAATAGAAATGAAATTTAAAAAACAAACATAAGTAAGGAGACAAACTTCTGGGGGCTTGTCCCAGCACATTCCACTCTAATTTACAACCTCAGAACACTACCTCCAGGAAGATTCTGTTGCCCTAGTAACAAGAGTTGAGAACGTAATAATGCTGCCGCCTTGTGGCTGTTTCCCACAACAGCAGCTTTAAACCCAGTGCTAATGGTTGCTTAATAGTCACAACGACTGCAGGGGTCTAAATGACACCTGCCCTCAAAAAGTGCCCTTGGGTAGGGAATAGGCAAGAAAATTCAACACATGAGAAATTTTTCAAAAAGTGAATATGAAGAGGGAAGTTGTACTCACACTTTAACAAAAAAAGGAAAAGAAGAAAAAGGATATGCCTAAAGATCAGTATAAGGAATTATTCGCCACATGCGTATCCAACCTCCATAAAGGTTTCAGCTCACAACAGTCAAATGGCCATCAGCAAAAGTCTACAAACTATAAATGCTGAAGGTGTTTTAGAGAAATGTGTACCTTCTATCTGCTGCTGGGATGGAAAGTGGTAACAGCACTAACGCAAACTGAATGGAGCCGCTTGAAAAGGTAGAAATTGAGCTACCATATGATGCGGCAGGGCACCTCTCGGGCTTATAACCTAAGACCACCAGAATCGGAAAGACACAGGCAGTCAAATGTGCACTGCAGCAATACTGAAATAGCCAAGACATGGAAGCAAAAAAAGGTCCATAAACAGATGAATGGACAGAGAAGAAGTGGTATATGGACAGAATGGAATAGTAGCCTCGGGAAAAAAATGAACAATGCCGTTTTCAGGACTACAGTAGAGCCTAGAAATAATAATATAAGGTTAAGTAAGTCAAAAGGGTATGACAAATATCCTATGATATCATTTGTACATGTTATCCTAAGATTGCTACCAATGAACATATTTCCACAGAAAAAGACACTCACAGACTTATGAAATAAACTAATGGTTAGCCAAAATGAAAGGGGGGAGGATGGGTAAATTAGGACTATGGGATTAACATAAATATACTAATGTATGTTACATGCATATAAACATTTAACAGATAAACTATATGAATTATATAATCACCAATACCTTTAAAATATACATTCTGTATTCACATACATGGTAACAGAATCCGAAGATGAACAGACATATGTAGGAATCATTGAGTAGATTATGTACAGCCAGACAATCAAAAAACTCTAATCAAATTTACTCCAAAAAGAAATAGAATTAAATTTAAAAAACAAACATAAGTAAGGAGACATAAACTTCTGGGGGCTCGTCCCAGCACATTCCACTCTAATTTACAACCACGGAACACTACCTCCAGGAAGATTCTGTTGCCCTAGTAACAAGAGATGAGAACGTAATAATGCTGCCGCCTTGTGGCTGTTTCCCACAACAGCAGCATTAAACCCAGTGCTAATGGTTGCTTAATAGTCACAAGGACTGCAGGGCTCTAAATGACACCTGCCCTGAAAAATGCCCTGGGGTAGGGAATAGGCAAGAAAATTCAACACATGAGAAATTTTTCAAGAAGTCAATAAGAGGAGGGAAGTTGTACTCACTCTTTAAAAAAAAAGGAAAAGAAAAAAAAGGACATGCCTAAAGCTCAGTATAAGGAATTATTAGACACATGCAAATTCAAATTCAACAAGGTTTCAGCTCACACCAGTCATTTCCATCAGCAAAATGTCTATAAACTATAAATGCTGAAGGGGTTTTAGAGAACTGTGTACCTTCTAGCTGCTGGTGGGATGTAAAGTGGTAACAGCACTAACGCAAACTGAATGGAGCTGCTTGAAAAGGTAAAAATTGAGCTACCATATGATGCGGCAGGGCACCTCTTGGGCTTATAACCTAAGACTACCAGAATCGGAAAGACACAGGCAGTCAAATGTGCACTGCAGCAATATTGAAATAGCAAAGACATGGAAGCAAAAAAATGTCAATAAACAGATGAATGGACAGAGAAGAAGTGGTATATGGACAGAATGGAATAGTAGCCTCGTGGAAAAAATGAACAATGCCGTTTTCAGGACTACAGTAGAGCCTAGAAATAATCATATAAGGTTAAGTAAGTCAAAAGGGTATGACAATTATCCTATGATATCATTTATACATGTTATCCTAAGATTGCTACCAATGAACATATTTCCACAGAAAAAGACACTCACAGACTTATGAAATAAACTAATTGTTAGCCAAAATGAAAGGTGGGAGGACGGGTAAATTAGGACTGTGGGGTTAACATACATATACTAATGTATGTTAAGTGTATAAAAACATATAACAGATAAACTGTATGAATTATATAATCACCAATACCTTTAAAATATACATTCTGTAATCACATACATGGTAACAGAATCCGAAGATGAACAGACATATGTAGGAATCATTGAGCAGTTTCTGTACAGCCAGACAATCAAAACACTCTAATCAAATTTACTCCGATAAGAAATAGAAATTAAATTTAAAAAACAAACCTAAGTAAGGAGACATAAACTTCTGGGGGCTTGTCCCAGCACATTCCACTCTAATTTACAACCTCGGAACACTACCTCCAGGAAGATTCTGTTGCCCTAGTAACAAGAGATGAGAACGTAATAATGCTGCCGCCTTGTGGCTCTTTCCCACAACAGCAGCTTTAAACCCAGTGCTAATGGTTGCTTAATAGTCACATGGACTGCAGGGCTCTAAATGACACCTGCCCTGAAAAATGCCCTGGGGTAAGGAATAGGCAAGAATATTCAACACATGAGAAATTTTTCAAGAAATCAATAAGAGGAGGGAAGTTGTACTCACTCTTTAAAAAAAAAGGAAAAGAAAAAAAAGGACATGCCTAAAGCTCAGTAGAATGAATTATTAGACACATGCAAATTCAAATGGAAAAAGGTTTCAGCTCACACCAATCGTTTCCATCAGCAAAATGTCTACAAACTATAAATGCTGAAGGGGTTTTAGAGAACTGTGTACCTTCTAGCTGCTGGTGGGATGTAAAGTGGTAACAGCACTAACACAAACTGAATGGAGCTGCTTGAAAAGATAAAAATTGAGCTACCATATGATGCGGCAGGTCACCTTTTGGGCCTATAACCTAAGACCACCTGAATCGGAAAGACACAGGCAGGCAAATGAGCACTGCAGCAATATGGAAATAGCCAAGACATGGAAGCAGAAAAAAGGTTCATAAACAGATGAATGGACAAAGAAGAAGTGGTATACGTAACAAATAGAATAGTAGCCTCGGGAAAAAAATGAACAATGCCGTTTTCAGGACTACAGTTGAGCCTAGAAATAATCATATAAGCTTAAGTAACTCAAAAGGGTACGACAAATATCCTATGATAACATTTATACATGTTATCCTAAGATTGCTACCAATGAACATATTTCCACAGAAAAAGACACTCACAGACTTATGAAATAAACTAATGGTTAGCCAAAATGAAAGGTGGGAGGATGGGTTAACTAGGACTATGGGGTTAACATACATATACTAATGTATGTTAAGTGTATAAAAACATATAACAGATAAACTGTATGAATTATATAATCACCAATACCTTTAAAATATACATTTTGTAATCACATACATGGTAACAGGACCCGAGGATGAACAGACATATGTATGAATCATTGAGCAGATTCTGTACAGCCAGGCAATCAAAACACTAAAATCAAATTTACTCTGATAAGAAATAGAAATTAAAGTTAAAAAACAAACCTAAGTAAGGAGACATAAACTTCTGGAGGCTTGTCCCAGCACATTCCACTCTAATTTACAACCTCGGAACACTACCTCCAGGAAGACTCTGTTGCCATAGTAACAAGAGTTGAGACCGTAATAATGCTGCCGCCTTGTGGCTGTTTCCCACAACAGCAGCTTTAAACCCAGTGCTAATGGTTGCTTAATAGTCAAAACGACTGCAGGGGTCTAAATGACACCTGCCCTCAAAAAATGCCCTGGGGTAGGGAATACGCAAGAAAATTCAACACATGAGAAATTTTTAAAAAGTGAATATGAAGAGGGAAGTTGTACTCACACTTTAACAAAAAAAGGAAAAGAAGAAAAAGGATATGCCTAAAGATCAGTATAAGGAATTATTCGCCACATGCGTATCCAACCTCCAAAAAGGTTTCAGCTCACACCAGTCAAATGGCCATCAGCAAAAAGTCTACAAACTATAAATGCTGAAGGGGTTTTAGAGAAATGTATACCTTCTATCTGCTGCTGGGATGTAAAGTGGTAACAGCACTAACGCAAACTGAATGGAGCTGCTTGAAAAGGTAAAAATTGAGCTACCATATGATGCGGCAGGGCACCTCTTCGGCTTATAACCTAAGACTACCAGAATCGGAAAGACACAGGCAGTCAAATGTGCACTGCAGCAATATGGAAATAGCCAAGACATGGAAGCAAAAAAAATGTCCATAAACAGATGAATGGACAGAGAAGAAGCGGTATATGGACAGAATGCAATAGTAGCCTCGGAGAAAAAATGAACAATGCCGTTTTAAGGACTAGAGTTGAGCCTAGAAATAATCATATAAGGTTAAGTAAGTCAAAAGGGTATGACAAATATCCTATGATATCATTTATACATGTTATCCTAAGATTGCTACCAATGAACATATTTCCACAGAAAAAGACACTCACAGACTTATGAAATAAACTAATTGTTAGCCAAAATGAAAGGTGGGAGGATGGGTAAATTAGGACTATGGGGTTAACATACATATACTAATGTATGTTAAGTGTATAAAAACATATAACAGATAAACTGTATGAATTATATAATCACCAATACCTTTAAAATATACATTCTGTAATAACATACATGGTAACAGAATCCAAAGATGAACAGACATATGTAGGAATCATTGAGCAGTTTCTGTACAGCCAGACAATCAAAACACTCTAATCAAAGTTACTCCGATAAGAAACAGAAATTTAATTTAAAAAACAAAACTAAGTAAGGAGACATAAACTTCTGGGGGCTTGTCCCAGCACATTCCACTCTAATTTACAACTTCGGAACACTACCTCCAGGAATATTCTGTTGCCCTAGTAACAAGAGTTGAGAACGTAATAATGCTGACGCCTTGTGGCTGTTTCCCACAACAGCAGCTTTAAACCCAGTGCTAATGGTTGCTTAATAGTCACAACGACTGCAGGGGTCTAAATGACACCTGCCCTCAAAAAGTGCCCTTGGGTAGGGAATAGGCAAGAAAATTCAACACATGAGAAATTTTTCAAAAAGTGAATATGAAGAGGGAAGTTGTACTCACACTTTAACAAAAAAAGGAAAAGAAGAAAAAGGATATGCCTAAAGATCAGTATAAGGAATTATTCGCCACATGCGTATCCAACCTCCATAAAGGTTTCAGCTCACAACAGTCAAATGGCCATCAGCAAAAGTCTACAAACTATAAATGCTGAAGGTGTTTTAGAGAAATGTGTACCTTCTATCTGCTGCTGGGATGTAAAGTTGTAACAGCACTAACGCAAACTGAATGGAGCCGCTTGAAAAGGTAGAAATTGAGCTACCATATGATGCGGCAGGGCACCTCTCGGGCTTATAACCTAAGACCACCAGAATCGGAAAGACACAGGCAGTCAAATGTGCACTGCAGCAATACTGAAATAGCCAAGACATGGAAGCAAAAAAAGGTCCATAAACAGATGAATGGACAGAGAAGAAGTGGTATATGGACAGAATGGAATAGTAGCCTCGGGAAAAAAATGAACAATGCCGTTTTCAGGACTACAGTAGAGCCTAGAAATAATAATATAAGGTTAAATAAGTCAAAAGGGTATGACAAATATCCTATGATATCATTTATACATGTTATCCTAAGATTGCTACCAATGAACATATTTCCACAGAAAAAGACACTCACAGACTTATGAAATAAACTAATGGTTAGCCAAAATGAAAGGGGGGAGGATGGGTAAATTAGGACTATGGGATTAACATAAATATACTAATGTATGTTACATGCATATAAACATATAACAGATAAACTATATGAATTATATAATCACCAATACCTTTAAAATATACATTCTGTATTCACATACATGGTAACAGAATCCGAAGATGAAACAGACATATGTAGGAATCATTGAGCAGATTCTGTACAGCCAGACAATCAAAAAACTATAATCAAATTTACTCCAAAAAGAAATAGAATTAAATTTAAAAAACAAACATAAGTAAGGAGACATAAACTTCTGGGGGCTCGTCCCAGCACATTCCACTCTAATTTACAACCACGGAACACTACCTCCAGGAAGATTCTGTTGCCCTAGTAACAAGAGATGAGAACGTAATAATGCTGCCGCCTTGTGGCTGTTTCCCACAACAGCAGCATTAAACCCAGTGCTAATGGTTGCTTAATAGTCACAAGGACTGCAGGGCTCTAAATGACACCTGCCCTGAAAAATGCCCTGGGTGAGGGAATAGGCAAGAAAATTCAACACATGAGAAATTATTCAAGAAGTCAATAAGAGGAGGGAAGTTGTACTCACTCTTTAAAAAAAAGGAAAAGAAAAAAAAGGACATGCCTAAAGCTCAGTATAAGGAATTATTAGACACATGCAAATTCAAATTCAAAAAGGTTTCAGCTCACACCAGTCATTTCCATCAGCAAAATGTCTATAAACTATAAATGCTGAAGGGGTTTTAGAGAACTATGTACCTTCTAGCTGCTGGTGGGATGTAAAGTGGTAACAGCACTAACGCAAACTGAATGGAGCTGCTTGAAAAGGTAAAAATTGAGCTACCATATGATGCAGCAGGGCACCTCTTGGGCTTATAACCTAAGACTACCAGAATCGGAAAGACACAGGCAGTCAAATGTGCACTGCAGCAATATTGAAATAGCAAAGACATGGAAGCAAAAAAAATGTCCATAAACAGATGAATGGACAGAGAAGAAGTGGTATACGGACAGAATGGAATAGTAGCCTCGGGAAAAAAATGAACAATGCCGTTTTCAGGACTACAGTTGAGCCTAGAAATAATCATATAACGTTAAGTAACTCAAAAGGGTACGACAAATATCCTATGATAA
This sequence comes from Balaenoptera borealis, assembly GCF_965194805.1. Taxonomy (NCBI): domain Eukaryota; kingdom Metazoa; phylum Chordata; class Mammalia; order Artiodactyla; family Balaenopteridae; genus Balaenoptera; species Balaenoptera borealis. Next base: position 177,145 of record NW_028123213.1, read on the forward strand.
CATTTATACATGTTATCCTAAGATTGCTACCAATGAACATATTTCCACAGAAAAAGACACTCACAGACTTATGAAATAAACTAATGGTTAGCAAAATGAAAGGTGGGAGGATGGGTTAACTAGGACTATGGGGTTAACATACATATACTAATGTATGTTAAGTGTATAAAAACATATAACAGATAAACTGTATGAATTATATAATCACCAATACCTTTAAAATATACATTTTGTAATCACATACATGGTAACAGGACCCGAAGATGAACAGACATATGTATGAATCATTGAGCAGATTCTGTACAGCCAGGCAATCAAAACACTAAAATCAAATTTACTCCGATAAGAAATAGAAATTAAATTTAAAAAACAAACCTAAGTAAGGAGACATAAACTTCTGGAGGCTTGTCCCAGCACATTCCACTCTAATTTACAACCTCAGAACACTACCTCCAGGAAGACTCTGTTGCCATAGTAACAAGAGTTGAGAACGTAATAATGCTGCCGCCTTGTGGCTGTTTCCCACAACAGCAGCTTTAAACCCAGTGCTAATGGTTGCTTAATAGTCAAAACGACTGCAGGGGTCTAAATGACACCTGCCCTCAAAAAATGCCCTGGGGTAGGGAATACGCAAAAAAATTCAACACATGAGAAATTTTTCAAAAAGTGAATATGAAGAGGGAAGTTGTACTCACACTTTAACAAAAAAAGGAAAAGAAGAAAAAGGATATGCCTAAAGATCAGTATAATGAATTATTCGCCACATGCGTATCCAACCTCCAAAAAGGTTTCAGCTCACACCAGTCAAATGGCCATCAGCAAAAAGTCTACAAACTATAAATGCTGAAGGGGTTTTAGAGAAATGTATACCTTCTATCTGCTGCTGGGATGTAAAGTGGTAACAGCACTAACGCAAACTGAATGGAGCTGCTTGAAAAGGTAAAAATTGAGCTACCATATGATGCGGCAGGGCACCTCTTCGGCTTATAACCTAAGACTACCAGAATCGGAAAGACACAGGCAGTCAAATGTGCACTGCAGCAATATGGAAATAGCAAAGACATGGAAGCAAAAAAAATGTCCATAAACAGATGAATGGACAGAGAAGAAGTGGTATATGGACAGAATGCAATAGTAGCCTCGGGGAAAAAATGAACAATGCCGTTTTAAGGACTAGAGTTGAGCCTAGAAATAATCATATAAGGTTAAGTAAGTCAAAAGGGTATGACAAATATCCTATGATATCATTTATACATGTTATCCTAAGATTGCTACCAATGAACATATTTCCACAGAAAAAGACACTCACAGACTTATGAAATAAACTAATTGTTAGCCAAAATGAAAGGTGGGAGGATGGGTAAATTAGGACTATGGGGTTAACATACATATACTAATCTATGTTAAGTGTATAAAAATATATAACAGATAAACTGTATGAATTATATATAATCACCAATACCTTTAAAATATACATTCTGTAATAACATACATGGTAACAGAATCCGAAGATGAACAGACATATGTAGGAATCATTGAGCAGTTTCTGTACAGCCAGACAATCAAAACACTCTAATCAAATTTACTCCGATAAGAAATAGAAATTTAATTTAAAAAACAAACCTAAGTAAGGAGACATAAACTTCTGGGGGCTTGTCCCAGCACATTCCACTCTAATTTACAACCTCGGAACACTACCTCCAGGAAGACTCTGTTGCCATAGTAACAAGAGATGAGAACGTAATAATGCTGCCGCCTTGTGGCTCTTTCCCACAACAGCAGCTTTAAACCCAGTGCTAATGGTTGCTTAATAGTCACATGGACTGCAGGGCTCTAAATGACACCTGCCCTGAAAAATGCCCTGGGGTAGGGAATAGGCAAGAATATTCAACACATGAGAAATTTTTCAAGAAGTCAATAAGAGGAGGGAAGTTGTACTCACTCTTTAAAAAAAAAGGAAAAGAAAAAAAAGGACATGCCTAAAGCTCAGTAGAATGAATTATTAGACACATGCAAATTCAAATTCAAAAAGGTTTCAGCTCACACCAGTCGTTTCCATCAGCAAAATGTCTACAAACTATAAATGCTGAAGGGGTTTTAGAGAACTGTGTACCTTCTAGCTGCTGGTGGGATGTAAAGTGGTAACAGCACTAACGCAAACTGAATGGAGCTGCTTGAAAAGATAAAAATTGAGCTACCATATGATGCGGCAGGTCACCTTTTGGGCCTATAACCTAAGACCACCTGAATCGGAAAGACACAGGCAGGCAAATGAGCACTGCAGCAATATTGAAATAGCCAAGACATGGAAGCAGAAAAAAGGTTCATAAACAGATGAATGGACAAAGAAGAAGTGGTATACGTACCAAATAGAATAGTAGCCTCGGGAAAAAAATGAACAATGCCGTTTTCAGGACTACAGTTGAGCCTAGAAATAATCATATAACGTTAAGTAACTCAAAAGGGTACGACAAATATCCTATGAAAACATTTATACATGTTATCCTAAGATTGCTACCAATGAACATATTTCCACAGAAAAAGACACTCACAGACTTATCAAATAAACTAATGGTTAGCCAAAATGAAAGGTGGGAGGATGGGTAAATTAGGACTATGGGGTTAACATACATATACTAATGTATGTTAAGTGTATAAAAACATATAACAGATAAACTGTATGAATTATATAATCACCAATACCTTTCAAATATACATTTTGTAATCACATACATGGTAACAGGACCCGAAGATGAACAGACATATGTAGGAATCATTGAGCAGATTCTGTACAGCCAGGCAATCAAAACACTCTAATTAAATTTACTCTGATAAGAAATAGAAATTAAATTTAAAAAACAAACATAAGTAAGGAGACATAAACTTCTGGGGGCTTGTCCCAGCACATTCCACACTAATTTACAACCTCGGAACACTACCTCCAGGAAGACTCTGTTGCCGTAGTAACAAGAGTTGAGAACGTAATAATGCTGCGGCCTTGTGGCTGTTTCCCACAACAGCAGCTTTAAACCCAGTACTAATAGTTGCTTAATAGTCACAAGGACTGCAGGGCTCTAAATGACACCTGCCCTGAAAAATGCCCTGGGGTAGGGAATAGGCAAGAAAATTCAACACATGAGAAATTTTTCAAGAAGTCAATAAGAGGAGGGAAGTTGTACTCACTCTTTAAAAAAAAGGAAAAGAAAAAAAAGGACATGCCTAAAGCTCAGTATAAGGAATTATTAGACACATGCAAATTCAAATTCAAAAAGGTTTCAGATCACACCAGTCATTTCCATCAGCAAAATGTCTATAAACTATAAATGCTGAAGGGGTTTTTGAGAACTGTGTACCTTCTAGCTGCTGGTGGGATGTAAAGTGGAAACAGCACTAACGCAAACTGAATGGAGCTTCTTGAAAAGGTAAAAACTGAGCTACCATATGATGCAGCAGGTCACCCTTTGGGCCTATAACCTAAGACCACCTGAATCGGAAAGACACAGGCAGGCAAATGAGCACTGCAGCAATATTGAAATAGCCAAGACATGGAAGCAGAAAAAAGGTTCATAAACAGATGAATGGACAAAGAAGAAGTAGTAAACGTACCATATAGAATAGTAGCCTGCGGAAAAAAATGAACAATGCCGTTTTCAGGACTACAGTAGAGCCTAGAAATAATCATATAAGCTTAAGTAACTCAAAAGGGTACGACAAATATCCTATGATAACATTTATACATGTTATCCTAAGATTGCTACCAATGAACATATTTCCACAGAAAAAGACACTCACAGACTTATCAAATAAACTAATGGTTAGCCAAAATGAAAGGTGGGAGGATGGGTTAACTAGGACTATGGGGTTAACATACATATACTAATGTATGTTAAGTGTATAAAAACATATAACAGATAAACTGTATGAATTATATATAATCACCAATACCTTTAAAATATACATTCTGTAATAACATACATGGTAACAGAATCCGAAGATGAACAGACATATGTAGGAATCATTGAGCAGTTTCTGTACAGCCAGACAATCAAAACACTCTAATCAAATTTACTCCGATAAGAAATAGAAATTTAATTTAAAAAACAAACCTAAGTAAGGAGACATAAACTTCTGGGGGCTTGTCCCAGCACATTCCACTCTAATTTACAACCTCGGAACACTACCACCAGGAAGATTCTGTTGCCCTAGTAACAAGAGATGAGAACGTAATAATGCTGCCGCCTTGTGGCTCTTTCCCACAACAGCAGCTTTAAACCCAGTGCTAATGGTTGCTTAATAGTCACATGGACTGCAGGGCTCTAAATGACACCTGCCCTGAAAAATGCCCTGGGGTAGGGAATAGGCAAGAATATTCAACACATGAGAAATTTTTCAAGAAGTCAATAAGAGGAGGGAAGTTGTACTCACTCTTTAAAAAAAAAGGAAAAGAAAAAAAAGGACATGCCTAAAGCTCAGTAGAATGAATTATTAGACACATGCAAATTCAAATTCAAAAAGGTTTCAGCTCACACCAGTCGTTTCCATCAGCAAAATGTCTACAAACTATAAATGCTGAAGGGGTTTTAGAGAACTGTGTACCTTCTAGCTGCTGGTGGGATGTAAAGTGGTAACAGCACTAACGCAAACTGAATGGAGCTGCTTGAAAAGATAAAAATTGAGCTACCATATGATGCGGCAGGTCACCTTTTGGGCCTATAACCTAAGACCACCTGAATCGGAAAGACACAGGCAGGCAAATGAGCACTGCAGCAATATTGAAATAGCCAAGACATGGAAGCAGAAAAAAGGTTCATAAACAGATGAATGGACAAAGAAGAAGTGGTATACGTACCAAATAGAATAGTAGCCTCGGGAAAAAAATGAACAATGCCGTTTTCAGGACTACAGTTGAGCCTAGAAATAATCATATAAGCTTAAGTAACTCAAAAGGGTACGACAAATATCCTATGAAAACATTTATACATGTTATCCTAAGATTGCTACCAATGAACATATTTCCACAGAAAAAGACACTCACAGACTTGTCAAATAAACTAATGGTTAGCCAAAATGAAAGGTGGGAGGATGGGTAAATTAGGACTATGGGGTTAACATACATATACTAATGTATGTTAAGTGTATAAAAACATATAACAGATAAACTGTATGAATTATATAATCACCAATACCTTTCAAATATACATTTTGTAATCACATACATGGTAACAGGACCCGAAGATGAACAGACATATGTATGAATCATTGAGCAGATTCTGTACAGCCAGGCAATCAAAACACTCTAATTAAATTTACTCTGATAAGAAATAGAAATTAAATTTAAAAAACAAACATAAGTAAGGAGACATAAACTTCTGGGGGCTTGTCCCAGCACATTCCACACTAATTTACAACCTCGGAACACTACCTCCAGGAAGACTCTGTTGCCGTAGTAACAAGAGTTGAGAACGTAATAATGCTGCGGCCTTGTGGCTGTTTCCCACAACAGCAGCTTTAAACCCAGTACTAATAGTTGCTTAATAGTCACAAGGACTGCAGGGCTCTAAATGACACCTGCCCTGAAAAATGCCCTGGGGTAGGGAATAGGCAAGAAAATTCAACACATGAGAAATTTTTCAAGAAGTCAATAAGAGGAGGGAAGTTGTACTCACTCTTTAAAAAAAAGGAAAAGAAAAAAAAGGACATGCCTAAAGCTCAGTATAAGGAATTATTAGACACATGCAAATTCAAATTCAAAAAGGTTTCAGCTCACACCAGTCATTTCCATCAGCAAAATGTCTATAAACTATAAATGCTGAAGGGGTTTTAGAGAACTGTGTACCTTCTAGTTGCTGGTGGGATGTAAAGTGGTAACAGCACTAACGCAAACTGAATGGAGCTTCTTGAAAAGGTAAAAATTGAGCTACCATATGATGCAGCAGGTCACACTTTGGGCCTATAACCTAAGACCACCTGAATCGGAAAGACACAGGCAGGCAAATGAGCACTGCAGCAATATTGAAATAGCCAAGACATGGAAGCAGAAAAAAGGTTCATAAACAGATGAATGGACAAAGAAGAAGTAGTATACGTACCAAATAGAATAGTAGCCTGCGGAAAAAAATGAACAATGCCGTTTTCAGGACTACAGTAGAGCCTAGAAATAATCATATAAGCTTAAGTAACTCAAAAGGGTACGACAAATATCCTATGATAACATTTATACATGTTATCCTAAGATTGCTACCAATGAACATATTTCCACAGAAAAAGACACTCACAGACTTATCAAATAAACTAATGGTTAGCCAAAATGAAAGGTGGGAGGATGGGTTAACTAGGACTATGGGGTTAACATACATATACTAATGTATGTTAAGTGTATAAGAACATATAACAGATAAACTGTATGAATTATATAATCACCAATACCTTTAAAATATACATTTTGTAATCACATACATGGTAACAGGACCCGAGGATGAACAGACATATGTATGAATCATTGAGCAGATTCTGTACAGCCAGGCAATCAAAACACTAAAATCAAATTTACTCTGATAAGAAATAGAAATTAAAGTTAAAAAACAAACCTAAGTAAGGAGACATAAACTTCTGGAGGCTTGTCCCAGCACATTCCACTCTAATTTACAACCTCGGAACACTACCTCCAGGAAGACTCTGTTGCCATAGTAACAAGAGTTGAGAACGTAATAATGCTGCCGCCTTGTGGCTGTTTCCCACAACAGCAGCTTTAAACCCAGTGCTAATGGTTGCTTAATAGTCAAAACGACTGCAGGGGTCTAAATGACACCTGCCCTCAAAAAATGCCCTGGGGTAGGGAATACGCAAGAAAATTCAACACATGAGAAATTTTTCAAAAAGTGAATATGAAGAGGGAAGTTGTACTCACACTTTAACAAAAAAAGGAAAAGAAGAAAAAGGATATGCCTAAAGATCAGTATAAGGAATTATTCGCCACATGCGTATCCAACCTCCAAAAAGGTTTCAGCTCACACCAGTCAAATGGCCATCAGCAAAAAGTCTACAAAGTATAAATGCTGAAGGGGTTTTAGAGAAATGTATACCTTCTATCTGCTGCTGGGATGTAAAGTGGTAACAGCACTAACGCAAACTGAATGGAGCTGCTTGAAAAGGTAAAAATTGAGCTACCATATGATGCGGCAGGGCACCTCTTCGGCTTATAACCTAAGACTACCAGAATCGGAAAGACACAGGCAGTCAAATGTGCACTGCAGCAATATGGAAATAGCAAAGACATGGAAGCAAAAAAAATGTCCATAAACAGATGAATGGACAGAGAAGAAGCGGTATATGGACAGAATGCAATAGTAGCCTCGGAGAAAAAATGAACAATGCCGTTTTAAGGACTAGAGTTGAGCCTAGAAATAATCATATAAGGTTAAGTAAGTCAAAAGGGTATGACAAATATCCTATGATATCATTTATACATGTTATCCTAAGATTGCTACCAATGAACATATTTCCACAGAAAAAGACACTCACAGACTTATGAAATAAACTAATTGTTAGCCAAAATGAAAGGTGGGAGGATGGGTAAATTAGGACTATGGGGTTAACATACATATACTAATGTATGTTAAGTGTATAAAAACATATAACAGATAAACTGTATGAATTATATAATCACCAATACCTTTAAAATATACATTCTGTAATAACATACATGATAACAGAATCCAAAGATGAACAGACATATGTAGGAATCATTGAGCAGTTTCTGTACAGCCAGACAATCAAAACACTCTAATCAAAGTTACTCCGATAAGAAATAGAAATTTAATTTAAAAAACAAACCTAAGTAAGGAGACATAAACTTCTGGGGGCTTGTCCCAGCACATTCCACTCTAATTTACAACTTCGGAACACTACCTCCAGGAAGATTCTGTTGCCCTAGTAACAAGAGATGAGAACGTAATAATGCTGCCGCCTTGTAGCTCTTTCCCACAACAGCAGCATTAAACCCAGTGCTAATGGTTGCTTAATAGTCACAAGGACTGCAGGGATCTAAATGACACCTGGCCTGAAAAATGCCCTGGGGTAGGGAATAGGCAAGAAAATTCAACACATGAGAAATTTTTCAAGAAGTCAATAAGAGGAGGGAAGTTGTACTCATTCTTTAAAAAAAAAGGAAAAGAAAAAAAAGGACATGCCTAAAGCTCAGTATAAGGAATTATTAGACACATGCAAATTCAATTTCAAAAAGGTTTCAGCTCACACCAGTCATTTCCATCAGCAAAATGTCTACAAACTATAAATGCTGAAGGGGTTTTAGAGAACTGTGTACCTTCTAGCTACTGGTGGGATGTAAAGTGGTAACAGCAATAACGCAAACTGAATGGAGTTTCTTGAAAAGGTAAAAATTGAGCTACCATATGATGCGGCAGGTCACCTTTTGGGCCTATAACCTAAGACCACCTGAATCGGAAAGACACAGGCAGGCAAATGAGCACTGCAGCAATATTGAAATAGCCAAGACATGGAAGCAGAAAAAAGGTTCATAAACAGATGAATGGACAAAGAAGAAGTGGTATACGTACCAAATAGAATAGTAGCCTCGGGAAAAAAATGAACAATGCCGTTTTCAGGACTACAGTTGAGCCTAGAAATAATCATATAAGGTTAAGTAACTCAAAAGGGTACGACAAATATCCTATGATAACATTTATGCATGTTATCCTAAGATTGCTACCAATGAACATATTTCCACAGAAAAAGACACTCACAGACTTATCAAATAAACTAATGGTTAGCCAAAATGAAAGGTGGGAGGATGGGTTAACTAGGACTATGGGGTTAACATACATATACTAATGTATGTTAAGTGTATAAAAACATATAACAGATAAACTGTATGAATTATATAATCACCAATACCTTTAAAATATACATTTTGTAATCACATACATGGTAACAGGACCCGAGGATGAACAGACATATGTATGAATCATTGAGCAGATTCTGTACAGCCAGGCAATCAAAACACTAAAATCAAATTTACTCCGATAAGAAATAGAAATTAAATTTAAAAAACAAACATAAGTAAGGAGACATAAACTTCTGGAGGCTTGTCCCAGCACATTCCACTCTAATTTACAACCTCGGAACACTACCTCCAGGAAGACTCTGTTGCCATAGTAACAAGAGTTGAGAACGTAATAATGCTGCCGCCTTGTGGCTGTTTCCCACAACAGCAGCTTTAAACCCAGTGCTAATGGTTGCTTAATAGTCAAAACGACTGCAGGGGTCTAAATGACACCTGCCCTCAAAAAATGCCCTGGGGTAGGGAATACGCAAGAAAATTCAACACATGAGAAATTTTTCAAAAAGTGAATATGAAGAGGGAAGTTGTACTCACACTTTAAGAAAAAAAGGAAAAGAAAAAAAAGGACATGCCTAAAGCTCAGTAGAATGAATTATTAGACGCATGCAAATTCAAATTCAAAAAGGTTTCAGCTCACACCAGTCGTTTCCATCAGCAAAATGTCTACAAACTATAAATGCTGAAGGGGTTTTAGAGAACTGTGTACCTTCTAGCTGCTGGTGGGATGTAAAGTGGTAACAGCACTAACACAAACTGAATGGAGCTGCTTGAAAAGATAAAAATTGAGCTACCATATGATGCGGCAGGTCACCTTTTGGGCCTATAAACTAAGACCACCTGAATCGGAAAGACACAGGCAGGCAAATGAGCACTGCAGCAATATTGAAATAGCCAAGACATGGAAGCAGAAAAAAGGTTCATAAACAGATGAATGGACAAAGAAGAAGTGGTATACGTACCAAATAGAATAGTAGCCTCGGGAAAAAAATGAACAATGCCGTTTTCAGGACTACAGTTGAGCCTAGAAATAATCATATAACGTTAAGTAACTCAAAAGGGTACGACAAATATCCTATGATAACATTTATACATGTTATCCTAAGATTGCTACCAATGAACATATTTCCACAGAAAAAGACACTCACAGACTTATCAAATAAACTAATGGTTAGCCAAAATTAAAGGTGGGAGGATGGGTAAATTAGGACTATGGGGTTAACATACATATACTAATGTATGATAAGTGTATAAAAACATATAACAGATAAACTGTATGAATTATATAATCACCAATACCTTTAAAATATACATTTTGTAATCACATACATGGTAACAGGACCCGAAGATGAACAGACATATGTAGGAATCATTGAGCAGATTCTGTACAGCCAGGCAATCAAAACACTCTAATCAAATTTACTCTGATAAGAAATAGAAATTAAATTTAAAAAACAAACATAAGTAAGGAGACATAAACTTCTGGGGGCTTGTCCCAGCACATTCCACTCTAATTTACAACCTCGGAACACTACCTCCAGTAAGACTCTGTTGCCGTAGTAACAAGAGTTGAGAACGTAATAATGCTGCGGCCTTGTGGCTGTTTCCCACAACAGCAGCTTTAAACCCAGTACTAATAGTTGCTTAATAGTCACAAGGACTGCAGGGCTCTAAATGACACCTGCCCTGAAAAATGCCCTGGGGTAGGGAATAGGCAAGAAAATTCAACACATGAGAAATTTTTCAAGAAGTCAATAAGAGGAGGGAAGTTGTACTCACTCTTTAAAAAAAAGGAAAAGAAAAAAAAGGACATGCCTAAAGCTCAGTATAAGGAATTATTAGACACATGCAAATTCAAATTCAAAAAGGTTTCAGCTAACACCAGTCATTTCCATCAGCAAAATGTCTATAAACTATAAATGCTGAAGGGGTTTTAGAGAACTGTGTACCTTCTAGCTGCTGGTGGGATGTAAAGTGGTAACAGCACTAACGCAAACTGAATGGAGCTTCTTGAAAAGGTAAAAATTCAGCTACCATATGATGCAGCAGGTCACCCTTTGGGCCTATAACCTTAGACCACCTGAATCGGAAAGACACAGGCAGGCAAATGAGCACTGCAGCAATATTGAAATAGCCAAGACATGGAAGCAGAAAAAAGGTTCATAAACAGATGAATGGACAAAGAAGAAGTAGTATACGTACCAAATAGAATAGTAGCCTGGGGAAAAAAATGAACAACGCCGTTTTCAGGACTACAGTTGAGCCTAGAAATAATCATATAAGGTTAAGTAACTCAAAAGGGTACGACAAATATCCTATGATAACATTTATACATGTTATCCTAAGATTGCTACCAATGAACATATTTCCACAGAAAAAGACACTCACAGACTTATGAAATAAACTAATGGTTAGCAAAATGAAAGGTGGGAGGATGGGTAAATTAGGACTATGGGGTTAACATACATATACTAATGTATGTTAAGTGTATAACAACATATAACAGATAAACTGTATGAATTATATAATCTCCAATACCTTTAAAATATACATTTTGTAATCACATACATGGTAACAGGACCCGAAGATGAACAGACATATGTATGAATCATTGAGCAGATCCTGTACAGCCAGGCAATCAAAACACTCTAATCAAATTTACGCTGATAAGAAATAGAAATGAAATTTAAAAAACAAACATAAGTAAGGAGACAAACTTCTGGGGGCTTGTCCCAGCACATTCCACTCTAATTTACAACCTCAGAACACTACCTCCAGGAAGATTCTGTTGCCCTAGTAACAAGAGTTGAGAACGTAATAATGCTGCCGCCTTGTGGCTGTTTCCCACAACAGCAGCTTTAAACCCAGTGCTAATGGTTGCTTAATAGTCACAACGACTGCAGGGGTCTAAATGACACCTGCCCTCAAAAAGTGCCCTTGGGTAGGGAATAGGCAAGAAAATTCAACACATGAGAAATTTTTCAAAAAGTGAATATGAAGAGGGAAGTTGTACTCACACTTTAACAAAAAAAGGAAAAGAAGAAAAAGGATATGCCTAAAGATCAGTATAAGGAATTATTCGCCACATGCGTATCCAACCTCCATAAAGGTTTCAGCTCACAACAGTCAAATGGCCATCAGCAAAAGTCTACAAACTATAAATGCTGAAGGTGTTTTAGAGAAATGTGTACCTTCTATCTGCTGCTGGGATGGAAAGTGGTAACAGCACTAACGCAAACTGAATGGAGCCGCTTGAAAAGGTAGAAATTGAGCTACCATATGATGCGGCAGGGCACCTCTCGGGCTTATAACCTAAGACCACCAGAATCGGAAAGACACAGGCAGTCAAATGTGCACTGCAGCAATACTGAAATAGCCAAGACATGGAAGCAAAAAAAGGTCCATAAACAGATGAATGGACAGAGAAGAAGTGGTATATGGACAGAATGGAATAGTAGCCTCGGGAAAAAAATGAACAATGCCGTTTTCAGGACTACAGTAGAGCCTAGAAATAATAATATAAGGTTAAGTAAGTCAAAAGGGTATGACAAATATCTTATGATATCATTTGTACATGTTATCCTAAGATTGCTACCAATGAACATATTTCCACAGAAAAAGACACTCACAGACTTATGAAATAAACTAATGGTTAGCCAAAATGAAAGGGGGGAGGATGGGTAAATTAGGACTATGGGATTAACATAAATATACTAATGTATGTTACATGCATATAAACATTTAACAGATAAACTATATGAATTATATAATCACCAATACCTTTAAAATATACATTCTGTATTCACATACATGGTAACAGAATCCGAAGATGAACAGACATATGTAGGAATCATTGAGTAGATTATGTACAGCCAGACAATCAAAAAACTCTAATCAAATTTACTCCAAAAAGAAATAGAATTAAATTTAAAAAACAAACATAAGTAAGGAGACATAAACTTCTGGGGGCTCGTCCCAGCACATTCCACTCTAATTTACAACCACGGAACACTACCTCCAGGAAGATTCTGTTGCCCTAGTAACAAGAGATGAGAACGTAATAATGCTGCCGCCTTGTGGCTGTTTCCCACAACAGCAGCATTAAACCCAGTGCTAATGGTTGCTTAATAGTCACAAGGACTGCAGGGCTCTAAATGACACCTGCCCTGAAAAATGCCCTGGGGTAGGGAATAGGCAAGAAAATTCAACACATGAGAAATTTTTCAAGAAGTCAATAAGAGGAGGGAAGTTGTACTCACTCTTTAAAAAAAAAGGAAAAGAAAAAAAAGGACATGCCTAAAGCTCAGTATAAGGAATTATTAGACACATGCAAATTCAAATTCAACAAGGTTTCAGCTCACACCAGTCATTTCCATCAGCAAAATGTCTATAAACTATAAATGCTGAAGGGGTTTTAGAGAACTGTGTACCTTCTAGCTGCTGGTGGGATGTAAAGTGGTAACAGCACTAACGCAAACTGAATGGAGCTTCTTGAAAAGGTAAAAATTGAGCTACCATATGATGCGGCAGGGCACCTCTTGGGCTTATAACCTAAGACTACCAGAATCGGAAAGACACAGGCAGTCAAATGTGCACTGCAGCAATATTGAAATAGCAAAGACATGGAAGCAAAAAAATGTCAATAAACAGATGAATGGACAGAGAAGAAGTGGTATATGGACAGAATGGAATAGTAGCCTCGTGGAAAAAATGAACAATGCCGTTTTCAGGACTACAGTAGAGCCTAGAAATAATCATATAAGGTTAAGTAAGTCAAAAGGGTATGACAATTATCCTATGATATCATTTATACATGTTATCCTAAGATTGCTACCAATGAACATATTTCCACAGAAAAAGACACTCACAGACTTATGAAATAAACTAATTGTTAGCCAAAATGAAAGGTGGGAGGACGGGTAAATTAGGACTGTGGGGTTAACATACATATACTAATGTATGTTAAGTGTATAAAAACATATAACAGATAAACTGTATGAATTATATAATCACCAATACCTTTAAAATATACATTCTGTAATCACATACATGGTAACAGAATCCGAAGATGAACAGACATATGTAGGAATCATTGAGCAGTTTCTGTACAGCCAGACAATCAAAACACTCTAATCAAATTTACTCCGATAAGAAATAGAAATTAAATTTAAAAAACAAACCTAAGCAAGGAGACATAAACTTCTGGGGGCTTGTCCCAGCACATTCCACTCTAATTTACAACCTCGGAACACTACCTCCAGGAAGATTCTGTTGCCCTAGTAACAAGAGATGAGAACGTAATAATGCTGCCGCCTTGTGGCTCTTTCCCACAACAGCAGCTTTAAACCCAGTGCTAATGGTTGCTTAATAGTCACATGGACTGCAGGGCTCTAAATGACACCTGCCCTGAAAAATGCCCTGGGGTAAGGAATAGGCAAGAATATTCAACACATGAGAAATTTTTCAAGAAATCAATAAGAGGAGGGAAGTTGTACTCACTCTTTAAAAAAAAAGGAAAAGAAAAAAAAGGACATGCCTAAAGCTCAGTAGAATGAATTATTAGACACATGCAAATTCAAATGGAAAAAGGTTTCAGCTCACACCAATCGTTTCCATCAGCAAAATGTCTACAAACTATAAATGCTGAAGGGGTTTTAGAGAACTGTGTACCTTCTAGCTGCTGGTGGGATGTAAAGTGGTAACAGCACTAACACAAACTGAATGGAGCTGCTTGAAAAGATAAAAATTGAGCTACCATATGATGCGGCAGGTCACCTTTTGGGCCTATAACCTAAGACCACCTGAATCGGAAAGACACAGGCAGGCAAATGAGCACTGCAGCAATATGGAAATAGCCAAGACATGGAAGCAGAAAAAAGGTTCATAAACAGATGAATGGACAAAGAAGAAGTGGTATACGTAACAAATAGAATAGTAGCCTCGGGAAAAAAATGAACAATGCCGTTTTCAGGACTACAGTTGAGCCTAGAAATAATCATATAAGCTTAAGTAACTCAAAAGGGTACGACAAATATCCTATGATAACATTTATACATGTTATCCTAAGATTGCTACCAATGAACATATTTCCACAGAAAAAGACACTCACAGACTTATGAAATAAACTAATGGTTAGCCAAAATGAAAGGTGGGAGGATGGGTTAACTAGGACTATGGGGTTAACATACATATACTAATGTATGTTAAGTGTATAAAAACATATAACAGATAAACTGTATGAATTATATAATCACCAATACCTTTAAAATATACATTTTGTAATCACATACATGGTAACAGGACCCGAGGATGAACAGACATATGTATGAATCATTGAGCAGATTCTGTACAGCCAGGCAATCAAAACACTAAAATCAAATTTACTCTGATAAGAAATAGAAATTAAAGTTAAAAAACAAACCTAAGTAAGGAGACATAAACTTCTGGAGGCTTGTCCCAGCACATTCCACTCTAATTTACAACCTCGGAACACTACCTCCAGGAAGACTCTGTTGCCATAGTAACAAGAGTTGAGACCGTAATAATGCTGCCGCCTTGTGGCTGTTTCCCACAACAGCAGCTTTAAACCCAGTGCTAATGGTTGCTTAATAGTCAAAACGACTGCAGGGGTCTAAATGACACCTGCCCTCAAAAAATGCCCTGGGGTAGGGAATACGCAAGAAAATTCAACACATGAGAAATTTTTCAAAAAGTGAATATGAAGAGGGAAGTTGTACTCACACTTTAACAAAAAAAGGAAAAGAAGAAAAAGGATATGCCTAAAGATCAGTATAAGGAATTATTCGCCACATGCGTATCCAACCTCCAAAAAGGTTTCAGCTCACACCAGTCAAATGGCCATCAGCAAAAAGTCTACAAACTATAAATGCTGAAGGGGTTTTAGAGAAATGTATACCTTCTATCTGCTGCTGGGATGTAAAGTGGTAACAGCACTAACGCAAACTGAATGGAGCTGCTTGAAAAGGTAAAAATTGAGCTACCATATGATGCGGCAGGGCACCTCTTCGGCTTATAACCTAAGACTACCAGAATCGGAAAGACACAGGCAGTCAAATGTGCACTGCAGCAATATGGAAATAGCCAAGACATGGAAGCAAAAAAAATGTCCATAAACAGATGAATGGACAGAGAAGAAGCGGTATATGGACAGAATGCAATAGTAGCCTCGGAGAAAAAATGAACAATGCCGTTTTAAGGACTAGAGTTGAGCCTAGAAATAATCATATAAGGTTAAGTAAGTCAAAAGGGTATGACAAATATCCTATGATATCATTTATACATGTTATCCTAAGATTGCTACCAATGAACATATTTCCACAGAAAAAGACACTCACAGACTTATGAAATAAACTAATTGTTAGCCAAAATGAAAGGTGGGAGGATGGGTAAATTAGGACTATGGGGTTAACATACATATACTAATGTATGTTAAGTGTATAAAAACATATAACAGATAAACTGTATGAATTATATAATCACCAATACATTTAAAATATACATTCTGTAATAACATACATGGTAACAGAATCCAAAGATGAACAGACATATGTATGAATCACTGAGCAGATCCTGTACAGCCAGGCAATCAAAACACTCTAATCAAATTTACTCCGATAAGAAATAGAAATTAAATTTAAAAAAACAAACATAAGTAAGGAGACATAAACTTCTGGGGGCTTGTCCCAGCACAATCCACTCTAATTTACAACCTCGGAACACTACCTCCAGGAAGATTCTGTTGCCCTAGTAACAAGAGATGAGAACGTAATAATGCTGCCGCCTTGTGGCTCTTTCCCACAACAGCAGCTTTAAACCCAGTGCTAATGTTTGCTTAATAGTCACAAGGACTGCAGGGCTCTAAATGACACCTGCCCTGAAAAATGCCCTGGGGTAGGGAATAGGCAAGAAAATTCAACACATTAGAAATTTTTCAAGAAGTCAATAAGAGGAGGGAAGTTGTACTCACTCTTTAAAAAAAAAGGAAAAGAAAAAAAAAGGACATGCCTAAACCTCAGTATAAGGAATTATTAGACACATGCAAATGCAAATTCAAAAAGGTTTCAGCTCACACCAGTCATTTCCATCAGCAAAATGTCTACAAACTATAAATGCTGAAGGAGTTTTAGAGAACTGTGTACCTTCTAGATCCTGGTTGGATGTAAAGTGGTAACAGCACTAACGCAAACTGAATTGAGCTGTTGAAAAGGTAAAAATTGAGCTACCATATGATGCGGCAGGTCACCTTTTGGGCCTATAACCTAAGACCACCTGAATCGGAAAGACACAAGCAGGCAAATGAGCACTGCAGCAATATTGAAATAGCCAAGACATGGAAGCAGAAAAAAGGTTCATAAACAGATGAATGGACAGAGAAGAAGTGGTATATGGACAGAATGCAATAGTAGCCTCGTGGAAAAAATGAACAATGCCGTTTTCAGGACTACAGTAGAGCCTAGAAATAATCATATAAGGTTAAGTAAGTCAAAAGGGTATGACAATTATCCTATGATATCATTTATACATGTTATCCTAAGATTGCTACCAATGAACATATTTCCACAGAAAAAGACACTCACAGACTTATGAAATAAACTAATTGTTAGCCAAAATGAAAGGTGGGAGGACGGGTAAATTAGGACTATGGGGTTAACATACATATACTAATGTATGTTAAGTGTATAAAAACATATAACAGATAAACTGTATGAATTATATAATCACCAATACCTTTAAAATATACATTCTGTAATCACATACATGGTAACAGAATCCGAAGATGAACAGACATATGTAGGAATCATTGAGCAGTTTCTGTACAGCCAGAAAATCAAAACACTCTAATCAAATTTACTCCGATAAGAAATAGAAATTAAATTTAAAAAACAAACCTAAGTAAGGAGACATAAACTTCTGGGGGCTTGTCCCAGCACATTCCACTCTAATTTACAACCTCGGAACACTACCTCCAGGAAGATTCTGTTGCCCTAGTAACAAGAGATGAGAACGTAATAATGCTGCCGCCTTGTGGCTCTTTCCCACAACAGCAGCTTTAAACCCAGTGCTAATGGTTGCTTAATAGTCACATGGACTGCAGGGCTCTAAATGACACCTGCCCTGAAAAATGCCCTGGGGTAAGGAATAGGCAAGAATATTCAACACATGAGAAATTTTTCAAGAAATCAATAAGAGGAGGGAAGTTGTACTCACTCTTTAAAAAAAAAGGAAAAGAAAAAAAAGGACATGCCTAAAGCTCAGTAGAATGAATTATTAGACACATGCAAATTCAAATGGAAAAAGGTTTCAGCTCACACCAGTCGTTTCCATCAGCAAAATGTCTACAAACTATAAATGCTGAAGGGGTTTTTGAGAACTGTGTACCTTCTAGCTGCTGGTGGGATGTAAAGTGGTAACAGCACTAACACAAACTGAATGGAGCTGCTTGAAAAGATAAAAATTGAGCTACCATATGATGCGGCAGGTCACCTTTTGGGCCTATAACCTAAGACCACCTGAATCGGAAAGACACAGGCAGGCAAATGAGCACTGCAGCAATATTGAAATAGCCAAGACATGGAAGCAGAAAAAAGGTTCATAAACAGATGACTGGACAAAGAAGAAGTGGTATACGTACCAAATAGAATAGTAGCCTCGGGAAAAAAATGAACAATGCCGTTTTCAGGACTACAGTTGAGCCTAGAAATAATCATATAAGCTTAAGTAACTCAAAAGGGTACGACAAATATCCTATGATAACATTTATACATGTTATCCTAAGATTGCTACCAATGAACATATTTCCACAGAAAAAGACACTCACAGACTTATGAAATAAACTAATGGTTAGCCAAAATGAAAGGTGGGAGGATGGGTTAACTAGGACTATGGGGTTAACATACATATACTAATGTATGTTAAGTGTATAAAAACATATAACAGATAAACTGTATGAATTATATAATCACCAATACCTTTAAAATATACATTTTGTAATCACATACATGGTAACAGGACCCGAGGATGAACAGACAAATGTATGAATCATTGAGCAGATTCTGTACAGCCAGGCAATCAAAACACTAAAATCAAATTTACTCCGATAAGAAATAGAAATTAAATTTAAAAAACAAACCTAAGTAAGGAGACATAAACTTCTGGAGGCTTGTCCCAGCACATTCCACTCTAATTTACAACCTCGGAACACTACCTCCAGGAAGACTCTGTTGCCATAGTAACAAGAGTTGAGAACGTAATAATGCTGCCGCCTTGTGGCTGTTTCCCACAACAGCAGCTTTAAACCCAGTGCTAATGGTTGCTTAATAGTCAAAACGACTGCAGGGGTCTAAATGACACCTGCCCTCAAAAAATGCCCTGGGGTAGGGAATACGCAAGAAAATTCAACACATGAGAAATTTTTCAAAAAGTGAATATGAAGAGGGAAGTTGTACTCACACTTTAACAAAAAAAGGAAAAGAAGAAAAAGGATATGCCTAAAGATCAGTATAAGGAATTATTCGCCACATGCGTATCCAACCTCCAAAAAGGTTTCAGCTCACACCAGTCAAATGGCCATCAGCAAAAAGTCTACAAAGTATAAATGCTGAAGGGGTTTTAGAGAAATGTATACCTTCTATCTGCTGCTGGGATGTAAAGTGGTAACAGCACTAACGCAAACTGAATGGAGCTGCTTGAAAAGGTAAAAATTGAGCTACCATATGATGCGGCAGGGCACCTCTTCGGCTTATAACCTAAGACTACCAGAATCGGAAAGACACAGGCAGTCAAATGTGCACTGCAGCAATATGGAAATAGCAAAGACATGGAAGCAAAAAAAATGTCCATAAACAGATGAATGGACAGAGAAGAAGCGGTATATGGACAGAATGCAATAGTAGCCTCGGGGAAAAATGAACAATGCCATTTTAAGGACTAGAGTTGAGCCTAGAAATAATCATATAAGGTTAAGTAAGTCAAAAGGGTATGACAAATATCCTATGATATCATTTATACATGTTATCCTAAGATTGCTACCAATGAACATATTTCCACAGAAAAAGACACTCACAGACTTATGAAATAAACTAATTGTTAGCCAAAATGAAAGGTGGGAGGATGGGTAAATTAGGACTATGGGGTTAACATACATATACTAATGTATGTTAAGTGTATAAAAACATATAACAGATAAACTGTATGAATTATATAATCACCAATACCTTTAAAATATACATTCTGTAATAACATACATGGTAACAGAATCCAAAGATGAACAGACATATGTAGGAATCATTGAGCAGATTCTGTACAGCCAGACAATCAAAAGACTCTAATCAAATTTACTCCAAAAAGAAATAGAATTAAATTTAAAAAACAAACATAAGTAAGGAGACATAAACTTCTGGGGGCTCGTCCCAGCACATTCCACTCTAATTTACAACCTCGGAACACTACCTCCAGGAAGATTCTGTTGCCCTAGTAACAAGAGATGAGAACGTAATAATGCTGCCGCCTTGTGGCTCTTTCCCACAACAGCAGCTTTAAACCCAGTGCTAATGTTTGCTTAATAGTCACAAGGACTGCAGGGCTCTAAATGACACCTGCCCTGAAAAATGCCCTGGGGTAGGGAATAGGCAAGAAAATTCAACACATTAGAAATTTTTCAAGAAGTCAATAAGAGGAGGGAAGTTGTACTCACTCTTTAAAAAAAAAGGAAAAGAAAAAAAAGGACATGCCTAAACCTCAGTATAAGGAATTATTAGACACATGCAAATGCAAATTCAAAAAGGTTTCAGCTCACACCAGTCATTTCCATCAGCAAAATGTCTACAAACTATAAATGCTGAAGGGGTTTTAGAGAACTGTGTACCTTCTAGCTGCTGGTGGGATGTAAAGTGGTAACAGCACTAACGCAAACTGAATGGAGTTTCTTGAAAAGGTAAAAATTGAGCTACCATATGATGCGGCAGGTCACCTTTTGGGCCTATCACTTAAGACCACCTAAATCGGAAAGACAGAGGCAGGCAAATGTGCACTGCAGCAATATTGAAATAGCCAAGACATGGAAGCAGAAAAAGGGTTCATAAACAGATGAATGGACAAAGAAGAAGTGGTATACGTACCAAATAGCATAGTAGCCTCGGGAAAAAAATGAACAATGCCGTTTTCAGGACTACAGTTGAGCCTAGAAATAATCATATAAGGTTAAGTAACTCAAAAAGGTACGACAAATATCCTATGATAACATTTATACATGTTATCCTACGATTGCTACCAATGAACATATTTCCACAGAAAAAGCCACTCACAGACTTATGAAATAAACTAATGGTTAGCCAAAATGAAAGGTGGGAGGATGGGTAAATTAGGACTATGGGGTTAACATACATATACTAATGTATGTTAAGTGTATAAAAACATGTAACAGATAAACTGTATGAATTATATAATCACCAATACCTTTAAAATATACATTTTGTAATCACATACAAGGTAAGAGAACCCGAAGATGAACAGACATATGTATGAATCACTGAGCAGATCCTGTACAGCCAGGCAATCAAAACACTCTAATCAAATTTACTCCGATAAGAAATAGAAATTAAATTTAAAAAAACAAACATAAGTAAGGAGACATAAACTTCTGGGGGCTTGTCCCAGCACATTCCACCCTAATTTACAACCTCGGAACACTACCTCCAGGAAGATTCTGTTGCCCTAGTAACAAGAGATGAGAACGTAATAATGCTGCCGCCTTGTGGCTCTTTCCCACAACAGCAGCTTTAAACCCAGTGCTAATGTTTGCTTAATAGTCACAAGGACTGCAGGGCTCTAAATGACACCTGCCCTGAAAAATGCCCTGGGGTAGGGAATAGGCAAGAAAATTCAACACATTAGAAATTTTTCAAGAAGTCAATAAGAGGAGGGAAGTTGTACTCACTCTTTAAAAAAAAAGGAAAAGAAAAAAAAGGACATGCCTAAACCTCAGTATAAGGAATTATTAGACACATGCAAATGCAAATTCAAAAAGGTTTCAGCTCACACCAGTCATTTCCATCAGCAAAATGTCTACAAACTATAAATGCTGAAGGAGTTTTAGAGAACTGTGTACCTTCTAGATCCTGGTTGGATGTAAAGTGGTAACAGCACTAACGCAAACTGAATTGAGCTGTTGAAAAGGTAAAAATTGAGCTACCATATGATGCGGCAGGTCACCCTTTGGGCCTATAACCTAAGACCACCTGAATCGGAAAGAAACAGGCAGGCAAATGAGCACTGCAGCAATATTGAAATAGCCAAGACATGGAAGCAGAAAAAAGGTTCATAAACAGATGAATGGACAGAGAAGAAGTGGTATATGGACAGAATGCAATAGTAGCCTCGGGGAAAAAATGAACAATGCCGTTTTAAGGACTAGAGTTGAGCCTAGAAATAATCATATAAGGTTAAATAAGTCAAAAGGGTATGACAAATATCCTATGATATCATTTATACATGTTATCCTAAGATTGCTACCAATGAACATATTTCCACAGAAAAAGACACTCACAGACTTATGAAATAAACTAATTGTTAGCCAAAATGAAAGGTGGAAGGATGGGTAAATTAGGACTATGGGGTTAACATACATATACTAATGTATGTTAAGTGTATAAAAACATATAACAGATAAACTGTATGAATTATATAATCACCAATACCTTTAAAATATACATTCTGTAATAACATACATGGTAACAGAATCCGAAGATGAACAGACATATGTAGGAATCATTGAGCAGTTTCTGTACAGCCAGACAATCAAAACACTCTAATCAAATTTACTCCGATAAGAAATAGAAATTTAATTTAAAAAACAAACCTAAGTAAGGAGACATAAACTTCTGGGGGCTTGTCCCAGCACATTCCACTCTAATTTACAACCTTGGAACACTACCTCCAGGAAGATTCTGTTGCCCTAGTAACAAGAGATGAGAACGTAATAATGCTGCCGCCTTGTGGCTCTTTCCCACAACAGCAGCTTTAAACCCAGTGCTAATGGTTGCTTAATAGTCACATGGACTGCAGGGCTCTAAATGACACCTGCCCTGAAAAATGCCCTGGGGTAAGGAATAGGCAAGAATATTCAACACATGAGAAATTTTTCAAGAAATCAATAAGAGGAGGGAAGTTGTACTCACTCTTTAAAAAAAAAGGAAAAGAAAAAAAAGGACATGCCTAAAGCTCAGTAGAATGAATTATTAGACACATGCAAATTCAAATGGAAAAAGGTTTCAGCTCACACCAATCGTTTCCATCAGCAAAATGTCTACAAACTATAAATGCTGAAGGGGTTTTAGAGAACTGTGTACCTTCTAGCTGCTGGTGGGATGTAAAGTGGTAACAGCACTAACACAAACTGAATGGAGCTGCTTGAAAAGATAAAAATTGAGCTACCATATGATGCGGCAGGTCACCTTTTGGGCCTATAACCTAAGACTACCTGAATCGGAAAGACACAGGCAGGCAAATGAGCACTGCAGCAATATTGAAATAGCCAAGACATGGAAGCAGAAAAAAGGTTCATAAACAGATGAATGGACAAAGAAGAAGTGGTATACGTACCAAATAGAATAGTAGCCTCGGGAAAAAAATGAACAATGCCGTTTTCAGGACTACAGTTGAGCCTAGAAATAATCATATAACGTTAAGTAACTCAAAAGGGTACGACAAATATCCTATGAAAACATTTATACATGTTATCCTAAGATTGCTACCAATGAACATATTTCCACAGAAAAAGACACTCACAGAGTTATCAAATAAAATAATGGTTAGCCAAAATGAAAGGTGGGAGGATGGGTAAATTAGGACTATGGGGTTAACATACATATACTAATGTATGTTAAGTGTATAAAAACATATAACAGATAAACTGTATGAATTATATAATCACCAATACCTTTAAAATATACATTTTGTAATCACATACATGGTAACAGGACCCGAAGATGAACAGACATATGTATGAATCATTGAGCAGATTCTGTACAGCCAGGCAATCAAAACACTCTAATCAAATTTACTCTGATAAGAAATAGAAATTAAATTTAAAAAACAAACCTAAGTAAGGAGACATAAACTTCTGGGGGCTTGTCCCAGCACATTCCACTCTAATTTACAACCTCGGAACACTACCTCCAGGAAGACTCTGTTGCCGTAGTATCAAGAGTTGAGAACGTAATAATGCTGCGGCCTTGTGGCTGTTTCCCACAACAGCAGCTTTAAACCCAGTACTAATAGTTGCTTAATAGTCACAAGGACTGCAGGGCTCTAAATGACACCTGCCCTGAAAAATGCCCTGGGGTAGGGAATAGGCAAGAAAATTCAACACATGAGAAATTTTTCAAGAAGTCAATAAGAGGAGGGAAGTTGTACTCACTCTTTAAAAAAAAAGGAAAAGAAAAAAAAGGACATGCCTAAAGCTCAGTATAAGGAATTATTAGACACATGCAAATTCAAATTCAAAAAGGTTTCAGCTCACACCAGTCATTTCCATCAGCAAAATGTCTATAAACTATAAATGCTGAAGGGGTTTTAGAGAACTGTGTACCTTCTAGCTGCTGGTGGGATGTAAAGTGGTAACAGCACTAACGCAAACTGAATGGAGCTTCTTGACAAGGTAAAAATTGAGCTACCATATGATGCAGCAGGTCACCCTTTGGGCCTATAACCTAAGACCACCTGAATCGGAAAGACACAGGCAGGCAAATGAGCACTGCAGCAATATTGAAATAGCCAAGACATGGAAGCAGAAAAAAGGTTCATAAACAGATGAATGGACAAAGAAGAAGTAGTATACGTACCAAATAGAATAGTAGCCTGGGGAAAAAAATGAACAACGCCGTTTTCAGGACTACAGTTGAGCCTAGAAATAATCATATAAGGTTAAGTAACTCAAAAGGGTACGACAAATATCCTATGATAATATTTATACATGTTATCCTAAGATTGCTACCAATGAACATATTTCCACAGAAAAAGACACTCACAGACTTATGAAATAAACTAATGGTTAGCAAAATGAAAGGTGGGAGGATGGGTAAATTAGGACTATGGGGTTAACATACATATACTAATGTATGTTAAGTGTATAACAACATATAACAGATAAACTGTATGAATTATATAATCACCAATACCTTTAAAATATACATTTTGTAATCACATACATGGTAACAGGACCCGAAGATGAACAGACATATGTATGAATCATTGAGCAGATCCTGTACAGCCAGGCAATCAAAACACTCTAATCAAATTTACGCTGATAAGAAATAGAAATGAAATTTAAAAAACAAACATAAGTAAGGAGACATAAACTTCTGGGGGCTCGTCCCAGCACATTCCACTCTAATTTAAAACCACGGAACACTACCTCCAGGAAGATTCTGTTGCCCTAGTAACAAGAGATGAGAACGTAATAATGCTGCCGCCTTGTGGCTCTTTCCCACAACAGCAGCTTTAAACCCAGTGCTAATGGTTGCTTAATAGTCACATGGACTGCAGGGCTCTAAATGACACCTGCCCTGAAAAATGCCCTGGGGTAGGGAATAGGCAAGAAAATTCAACACATGAGAAATTTTTCAAGAAGTCAATAAGAGGAGGGAAGTTGTACTCACTCTTTAAAAAAAAAGGAAAAGAAAAAAAAGGACATGCCTAAAGCTCAGTATAAGGAATTATTAGACACATGCAAATTCAAATTCAACAAGGTTTCAGCTCACACCAGTCATTTCCATCAGCAAAATGTCTATAAACTATAAATGCTGAAGGGGTTTTAGAGAACTGTGTACCTTCTAGCTGCTGGTGGGATGTAAAGTGGTAACAGCACTAACGCAAACTGAATGGAGCTGCTTGAAAAGGTAAAAATTGAGCTACCATATGATGCAGCAGGTCACCTTTTGGGCCTATAACCTAAGACCACCTGAATCGGAAAGACACAGGCAGGCAAATGAGCACTGCAGCAATATTGAAATAGCCAAGACATGGAAGCAGAAAAAAGGTTCATAAACAGATGAATGGACAAAGAAGAAGTGGTATACGTACCAAATAGAATAGTAGCCTCGGGAAAAAAATGAACAATGCCGTTTTCAGGACTACAGTTGAGCCTAGAAATAATCATATAAGGTTAAGTAACTCAAAAGGGTACGACAAATATCCTATGATAACATTTATACATGTTATCCTAAGATTGCTACCAATGAACATATTTCCACAGAAAAAGACACTCACAGACTTATGAAATAAACTAATTGTTAGCCAAAATGAAAGGTGGGAGGACGGGTAAATTAGGACTATGGGGTTAACATACATATACTAATGTATGTTAAGTGTATAAAAACATATAACAGATAAACTGTATGAATTATATAATCACCAATACCTTTAAAATATACATTCTGTAATCACATACATGGTAACAGAATCCGAAGATGAACAGACATATGTAGGAATCATTGAGCAGTTTCTGTACAGCCAGAAAATCAAAACACTCTAATCAAATTTACTCCGATAAGAAATAGAAATTAAATTTAAAAAACAAACCTAAGTAAGGAGACATAAACTTCTGGAGGCTTGTCCCAGCACATTCCACTCTAATTTACAACCTCGGAACACTACCTCCAGGAAGACTCTGTTGCCATAGTAACAAGAGTTGAGACCGTAATAATGCTGCCGCCTTGTGGCTGTTTCCCACAACAGCAGCTTTAAACCCAGTGCTAATGGTTGCTTAATAGTCAAAACGACTGCAGGGGTCTAAATGACACCTGCCCTCAAAAAATGCCCTGGGGTAGGGAATACGCAAGAAAATTCAACACATGAGAAATTTTTCAAAAAGTGAATATGAAGAGGGAAGTTGTACTCACACTTTAACAAAAAAAGGAAAAGAAGAAAAAGGATATGCCTAAAGATCAGTATAAGGAATTATTCGCCACATGCGTATCCAACCT
This sequence comes from Balaenoptera borealis, assembly GCF_965194805.1. NCBI lineage: Eukaryota > Metazoa > Chordata > Mammalia > Artiodactyla > Balaenopteridae > Balaenoptera > Balaenoptera borealis. The sequence goes on from NW_028123213.1 coordinate 204,004, forward strand.
CCAAAAAGGTTTCAGCTCACACCAGTCAAATGGCCATCAGCAAAAAGTCTACAAACTATAAATGCTGAAGGGGTTTTAGAGAAATGTATACCTTCTATCTGCTGCTGGGATGTAAAGTGGTAACAGCACTAACGCAAACTGAATGGAGCTGCTTGAAAAGGTAAAAATTGAGCTACCATATGATGCGGCAGGGCACCTCTTCGGCTTATAACCTAAGACTACCAGAATCGGAAAGACACAGGCAGTCAAATGTGCACTGCAGCAATATGGAAATAGCAAAGACATGGAAGCAAAAAAAATGTCCATAAACAGATGAATGGACAGAGAAGAAGCGGTATATGGACAGAATGCAATAGTAGCCTCGGAGAAAAAATGAACAATGCCGTTTTAAGGACTAGAGTTGAGCCTAGAAATAATCATATAAGGTTAAGTAAGTCAAAAGGGTATGACAAATATCCTATGATATCATTTATACATGTTATCCTAAGATTGCTACCAATGAACATATTTCCACAGAAAAAGACACTCACAGACTTATGAAATAAACTAATTGTTAGCCAAAATGAAAGGGGGGAGGATGGGTAAATTAGGACTATGGGGTTAACATACATATACTAATGTATGTTAAGTGTATAAAAACAAATAACAGATAAACTGTATGAATTATATAATCACCAATACCTTTAAAATATACATTCTGTAATAACATACATGGTAACAGAATCCAAAGATGAACAGACATATGTAGGAATCATTGAGCAGTTTCTGTACAGCCAGACAATCAAAACACTCTAATCAAAGTTACTCCGATAAGAAACAGAAATTTAATTTAAAAAACAAAACTAAGTAAGGAGACATAAACTTCTGGGGGCTTGTCCCAGCACATTCCACTCTAATTTACAACTTCGGAACACTACCTCCAGGAAGATTCTGTTGCCCTAGTAACAAGAGATGAGAACGTAATAATGCTGCCGCCTTGTGGCTCTTTCCCACAACAGCAGCTTTAAACCCAGTGCTAATGGTTGCTTAATAGTCACAAGGACTGCAGGGATCTAAATGACACCTGCCCTGAAAAATGCCCTGGGGTAGGGAATAGGCAAGAATATTCAACACATGAGAAATTTTTCAAGAAATCAATAAGAGGAGGGAAGTTGTACTCACTCTTTAAAAAAAAAGGAAAAGAAAAAAAAGGACATGCCTAAAGCTCAGTAGAATGAATTATTAGACACATGCAAATTCAAATGGAAAAAGGTTTCAGCTCACACCAATCGTTTCCATCAGCAAAATGTCTACAAACTATAAATGCTGAAGGGGTTTTTGAGAACTGTGTACCTTCTAGCTGCTGGTGGGATGTAAAGTGGTAACAGCACTAACACAAACTGAATGGAGCTGCTTGAAAAGGTAAAAATTGAGCTACCATATGATGCGGCAGGTCACCTTTTGGGCCTATAACCTAAGACCACCTGAATCGGAAAGACACAGGCAGGCAAATGAGCACTGCAGCAATATGGAAATAGCCAAGACATGGAAGCAGAAAAAAGGTTCATAAACAGATGAATGGACAAAGAAGAAGTGGTATACGTACCAAATAGAATAGTAGCCTCGGGAAAAAAATGAACAATGCCGTTTTCAGGACTACAGTTGAGCCTAGAAATAATCATATAAGCTTAAGTAACTCAAAAGGGTACGACAAATATCCTATGATAACATTTATACATGTTATCCTAAGATTGCTACCAATGAACATATTTCCACAGAAAAAGACACTCACAGACTTATGAAATAAACTAATGGTTAGCCAAAATGAAAGGTGGGAGGATGGGTTAACTAGGACTATGGGGTTAACATACATATACTAATGTATGTTAAGTGTATAAAAACATATAACAGATAAACTGTATGAATTATATAATCACCAATACCTTTAAAATATACATTTTGTGATCACATACATGGTAACAGGACCCGAGGATGAACAGACAAATGTATGAATCATTGAGCAGATTCTGTACAGCCAGGCAATCAAAACACTAAAATCAAATTTACTCCGATAAGAAATAGAAATTAAATTTAAAAAACAAACCTAAGTAAGGAGACATAAACTTCTGGAGGCTTGTCCCAGCACATTCCACTCTAATTTACAACCTCGGAACACTACCTCCAGGAAGACTCTGTTGCCATAGTAACAAGAGTTGAGAACGTAATAATGCTGCCGCCTTGTGGCTGTTTCCCACAACAGCAGCTTTAAACCCAGTGCTAATGGTTGCTTAATAGTCAAAACGACTGCAGGGGTCTAAATGACACCTGCCCTCAAAAAATGCCCTGGGGTAGGGAATACGCAAGAAAATTCAACACATGAGAAATTTTTCAAAAAGTGAATATGAAGAGGGAAGTTGTACTCACACTTTAACAAAAAAAGGAAAAGAAGAAAAAGGATATGCCTAAAGATCAGTATAAGGAATTATTCGCCACATGCGTATCCAACCTCCAAAAAGGTTTCAGCTCACACCAGTCAAATGGCCATCAGCAAAAAGTCTACAAAGTATAAATGCTGAAGGGGTTTTAGAGAAATGTATACCTTCTATCTGCTGCTGGGATGTAAAGTGGTAACAGCACTAACGCAAACTGAATGGAGCTGCTTGAAAAGGTAAAAATTGAGCTACCATATGATGCGGCAGGGCACCTCTTCGGCTTATAACCTAAGACTACCAGAATCGGAAAGACACAGGCAGTCAAATGTGCACTGCAGCAATATGGAAATAGCAAAGACATGGAAGCAAAAAAAATGTCCATAAACAGATGAATGGACAGAGAAGAAGCGGTATATGGACAGAATGCAATAGTAGCCTCGGGGAAAAATGAACAATGCCATTTTAAGGACTAGAGTTGAGCCTAGAAATAATCATATAAGGTTAAGTAAGTCAAAAGGGTATGACAAATATCCTATGATATCATTTATACATGTTATCCTAAGATTGCTACCAATGAACATATTTCCACAGAAAAAGACACTCACAGACTTATGAAATAAACTAATTGTTAGCCAAAATGAAAGGTGGGAGGATGGGTAAATTAGGACTATGGGGTTAACATACATATACTAATGTATGTTAAGTGTATAAAAACATATAACAGATAAACTGTATGAATTATATAATCACAATACCTTTAAAATATACATTCTGTAATAACATACATGGTAACAGAATCCAAAGATGAACAGACATATGTAGGAATCATTGAGCAGATTCTGTACAGCCAGACAATCAAAAGACTCTAATCAAATTTACTCCAAAAAGAAATAGAATTAAATTTAAAAAACAAACATAAGTAAGGAGACATAAACTTCTGGGGGCTCGTCCCAGCACATTCCACTTTAATTTACAACCTCGGAACACTACCTCCAGGAAGATTCTGTTGCCCTAGTAACAAGAGATGAGAACGTAATAATGCTGCCGCCTTGTGGCTCTTTCCCACAACAGCAGCTTTAAACCCAGTGCTAATGTTTGCTTAATAGTCACAAGGACTGCAGGGCTCTAAATGACACCTGCCCTGAAAAATGCCCTGGGGTAGGGAATAGGCAAGAAAATTCAACACATTAGAAATTTTTCAAGAAGTCAATAAGAGGAGGGAAGTTGTACTCACTCTTTAAAAAAAAGGAAAAGAAAAAAAAGGACATGCCTAAACCTCAGTATAAGGAATTATTAGACACATGCAAATGCAAATTCAAAAAGGTTTCAGCTCACACCAGTCATTTTCATCAGCAAAATGTCTACAAACTATAAATGCTGAAGGGGTTTTAGAGAACTGTGTACCTTCTAGCTGCTGGTGGGATGTAAAGTGGTAACAGCACTAACGCAAACTGAATGGAGTTTCTTGAAAAGGTAAAAATTGAGCTACCATATGATGCGGCAGGTCACCTTTTGGGCCTATCACTTAAGACCACCTAAATCGGAAAGACAGAGGCAGGCAAATGTGCACTGCAGCAATATTGAAATAGCCAAGACATGGAAGCAGAAAAAGGGTTCATAAACAGATGAATGGACAAAGAAGAAGTGGTATACGTACCAAATAGCATAGTAGCCTCGGGAAAAAAATGAACAATGCCGTTTTCAGGACTACAGTTGAGCCTAGAAATAATCATATAAGGTTAAGTAACTCAAAAGGGTACGACAAATATCCTATGATAACATTTATACATGTTATCCTACGATTGCTACCAATGAACATATTTCCACAGAAAAAGCCACTCACAGACTTATGAAATAAACTAATGGTTAGCCAAAATGAAAGGTGGGAGGATGGGTAAATTAGGACTATGGGGTTAACATACATATACTAATGTATGTTAAGTGTATAAAAACATGTAACAGATAAACTGTATGAATTATATAATCACCAATACCTTTAAAATATACATTTTGTAATCACATACAAGGTAAGAGAACCCGAAGATGAACAGACATATGTATGAATCACTGAGCAGATCCTGTACAGCCAGGCAATCAAAACACTCTAATCAAATTTACTCCGATAAGAAATAGAAATTAAATTTAAAAAAACAAACATAAGTAAGGAGACATAAACTTCTGGGGGCTTGTCCCAGCACATTCCACCCTAATTTACAACCTCGGAACACTACCTCCAGGAAGATTCTGTTGCCCTAGTAACAAGAGATGAGAACGTAATAATGCTGCCGCCTTGTGGCTCTTTCCCACAACAGCAGCTTTAAACCCAGTGCTAATGTTTGCTTAATAGTCACAAGGACTGCAGGGCTCTAAATGACACCTGCCCTGAAAAATGCCCTGGGGTAGGGAATAGGCAAGAAAATTCAACACATTAGAAATTTTTCAAGAAGTCAATAAGAGGAGGGAAGTTGTACTCACTCTTTAAAAAAAAAGGAAAAGAAAAAAAAGGACATTCCTAAACCTCAGTATAAGGAATTATTAGACACATGCAAATGCAAATTCAAAAAGGTTTCAGCTCACACCAGTCATTTCCATCAGCAAAATGTCTACAAACTATAAATGCTGAAGGAGTTTTAGAGAACTGTGTACCTTCTAGATCCTGGTTGGATGTAAAGTGGTAACAGCACTAACGCAAACTGAATTGAGCTGTTGAAAAGGTAAAAATTGAGCTACCATATGATGCGGCAGGTCACCCTTTGGGCCTATAACCTAAGACCACCTGAATCGGAAAGACACAGGCAGGCAAATGAGCACTGCAGCAATATTGAAATAGCCAAGACATGGAAGCAGAAAAAAGGTTCATAAACAGATGAATGGACAGAGAAGAAGTGGTATATGGACAGAATGCAATAGTAGCCTCGGGGAAAAAATGAACAATGCCGTTTTAAGGACTAGAGTTGAGCCTAGAAATAATCATATAAGGTTAAATAAGTCAAAAGGGTATGACAAATATCCTATGATATCATTTATACATGTTATCCTAAGATTGCTACCAATGAACATATTTCCACAGAAAAAGACACTCACAGACTTATGAAATAAACTAATTGTTAGCCAAAATGAAAGGTGGAAGGATGGGTAAATTAGGACTATGGGGTTAACATACATATACTAATGTATGTTAAGTGTATAAAAACATATAACAGATAAACTGTATGAATTATATAATCACCAATACCTTTAAAATATACATTCTGTAATAACATACATGGTAACAGAATCCGAAGATGAACAGACATATGTAGGAATCATTGAGCAGTTTCTGTACAGCCAGACAATCAAAACACTCTAATCAAATTTACTCCGATAAGAAATAGAAATTAAATTTAAAAAACAAACCTAAGTAAGGAGACATAAACTTCTGGGGGCTTGTCCCAGCACATTCCACTCTAATTTACAACCTTGGAACACTACCTCCAGGAAGATTCTGTTGCCCTAGTAACAAGAGATGAGAACGTAATAATGCTGCCGCCTTGTGGCTCTTTCCCACAACAGCAGCTTTAAACCCAGTGCTAATGGTTGCTTAATAGTCACATGGACTGCAGGGCTCTAAATGACACCTGCCCTGAAAAATGCCCTGGGGTAAGGAATAGGCAAGAATATTCAACACATGAGAAATTTTTCAAGAAATCAATAAGAGGAGGGAAGTTGTACTCACTCTTTAAAAAAAAAAGGAAAAGAAAAAAAAGGACATGCCTAAAGCTCAGTAGAATGAATTATTAGACACATGCAAATTCAAATGGAAAAAGGTTTCAGCTCACACCAATCGTTTCCATCAGCAAAATGTCTACAAACTATAAATGCTGAAGGGGTTTTAGAGAACTGTGTACCTTCTAGCTGCTGGTGGGATGTAAAGTGGTAACAGCACTAACACAAACTGAATGGAGCTGCTTGAAAAGATAAAAATTGAGCTACCATATGATGCGGCAGGTCACCTTTTGGGCCTAAAACCTAAGACTACCTGAATCGGAAAGACACAGGCAGGCAAATGAGCACTGCAGCAATATTGAAATAGCCAAGACATGGAAGCAGAAAAAAGGTTCATAAACAGATGAATGGACAAAGAAGAAGTGGTATACGTACCAAATAGAATAGTAGCCTCGGGAAAAAAATGAACAATGCCGTTTTCAGGACTACAGTTGAGCCTAGAAATAATCATATAACGTTAAGTAACTCAAAAGGGTACGACAAATATCCTATGAAAACATTTATACATGTTATCCTAAGATTGCTACCAATGAACATATTTCCACAGAAAAAGACACTCACAGACTTATCAAATAAAATAATGGTTAGCCAAAATGAAAGGTGGGAGGATGGGTAAATTAGGACTATGGGGTTAACATACATATACTAATGTATGTTAAGTGTATAAAAACATATAACAGATAAACTGTATGAATTATATAATCACCAATACCTTTAAAATATACATTTTGTAATCACATACATGGTAACAGGACCCGAAGATGAACAGACATATGTATGAATCATTGAGCAGATTCTGTACAGCCAGGCAATCAAAACACTCTAATCAAATTTACTCTGATAAGAAATAGAAATTAAATTTAAAAAACAAACCTAAGTAAGGAGACATAAACTTCTGGGGGCTTGTCCCAGCACATTCCACTCTAATTTACAACCTCGGAACACTACCTCCAGGAAGACTCTGTTGCCGTAGTAACAAGAGTTGAGAACGTAATAATGCTGCGGCCTTGTGGCTGTTTCCCACAACAGCAGCTTTAAACCCAGTACTAATAGTTGCTTAATAGTCACAAGGACTGCAGGGCTCTAAATGACACCTGCCCTGAAAAATGCCCTGGGGTAGGTAATAGGCAAGAAAATTCAACACATGAGAAATTTTTCAAGAAGTCAATAAGAGGAGGGAAGTTGTACTCACTCTTTAAAAAAAAAGGAAAAGAAAAAAAAGGACATGCCTAAAGCTCAGTATAAGGAATTATTAGACACATGCAAATTCAAATTCAAAAAGGTTTCAGCTCACACCAGTCATTTCCATCAGCAAAATGTCTATAAACTATAAATGCTGAAGGGGTTTTAGAGAACTGTGTACCTTCTAGCTGCTGGTGGGATGTAAAGTGGTAACAGCACTAACGCAAACTGAATGGAGCTTCTTGACAAGGTAAAAATTGAGCTACCATATGATGCAGCAGGTCACCCTTTGGGCCTATAACCTAAGACCACCTGAATCGGAAAGACACAGGCAGGCAAATGAGCACTGCAGCAATATTGAAATAGCCAAGACATGGAAGCAGAAAAAAGGTTCATAAACAGATGAATGGACAAAGAAGAAGTAGTATACGTACCAAATAGAATAGTAGCCTGGGGAAAAAAATGAACAACGCCGTTTTCAGGACTACAGTTGAGCCTAGAAATAATCATATAAGGTTAAGTAACTCAAAAGGGTACGACAAATATCCTATGATAATATTTATACATGTTATCCTAAGATTGCTACCAATGAACATATTTCCACAGAAAAAGACACTCACAGACTTATGAAATAAACTAATGGTTAGCAAAATGAAAGGTGGGAGGATGGGTAAATTAGGACTATGGGGTTAACATACATATACTAATGTATGTTAAGTGTATAACAACATATAACAGATAAACTGTATGAATTATATAATCACCAATACCTTTAAAATATACATTTTGTAATCACATACATGGTAACAGGACCCGAAGATGAACAGACATATGTATGAATCATTGAGCAGATCCTGTACAGCCAGGCAATCAAAACACTCTAATCAAATTTACGCTGATAAGAAATAGAAATGAAATTTAAAAAACAAACATAAGTAAGGAGACATAAACTTCTGGGGGCTTGTCCCAGCACATTCCACTCTAATTTACAACCTCAGAACACTACCTCCAGGAAGATTCTGTTGCCCTAGTAACAAGAGTTGAGAACGTAATAATGCTGCCGCCTTGTGGCTGTTTCCCACAACAGCAGCTTTAAACCCAGTGCTAATGGTTGCTTAATAGTCACAACGACTGCAGGGGTCTAAATGACACCTGCCCTCAAAAAGTGCCCTTGGGTAGGGAATAGGCAAGAAAATTCAACACATGAGAAATTTTTCAAAAAGTGAATATGAAGAGGGAAGTTGTACTCACACTTTAACAAAAAAAGGAAAAGAAGAAAAAGGATATGCCAAAAGATCAGTATAAGGAATTATTCGCCACATGCGTATCCAACCTCCATAAAGGTTTCAGCTCACAACAGTCAAATGGCCATCAGCAAAAAGTCTACAAACTATAAATGCTGAAGGGGTTTTAGAGAAATGTGTACCTTCTATCTGCTGCTGGGATGTAAAGTGGTAACAGCACTAACGCAAACTGAATGGAGCCGCTTGAAAAGGTAGAAATTGAGCTACCATATGATGCGGCAGGGCACCTCTCGGGCTTATAACCTAAGACCACCAGAATCGGAAAGACACAGGCAGTCAAATGTGCACTGCAGCAATACTGAAATAGCCAAGACATGGAAGCAAAAAAAGGTCCATAAACAGATGAATGGACAGAGAAGAAGTGGTATATGGACAGAATGGAATAGTAGCCTCGGGAAAAAAATGAACAATGCCGTTTTCAGGACTACAGTAGAGCCTAGAAATAATAATATAAGGTTAAGTAAGTCAAAAGGGTATGACAAATATCCTATGATATCATTTATACATGTTATCCTAAGATTGCTACCAATGAACATATTTCCACAGAAAAAGACACTCACAGACTTATGAAATAAACTAATGGTTAGCCAAAATGAAAGGGGGGAGGATGGGTAAATTAGGACTATGGGATTAACAAAAATATACTAATGTATGTTACATGCATATAAACATATAACAGATAAACTATATGAATTATATAATCACCAATACCTTTAAAATATACATTCTGTATTCACATACATGGTAACAGAATCCGAAGATGAACAGACATACGTAGGAATCATTGAGCAGATTCTGTACAGCCAGACAATCAAAAGACTCTAATCAAATTTACTCCAAAAAGAAATAGAATTAAATTTAAAAAACAAACATAAGTAAGGAGACATAAACTTCTGGGGGCTTGTCCCAGCACAATCCACTCTAATTTAAAACCACGGAACACTACCTCCAGGAAGATTCTGTTGCCCTAGTAACAAGAGATGAGAACGTAATAATGCTGCCGCCTTGTGGCTCTTTCCCACAACAGCAGCTTTAAACCCAGTGCTAATGGTTGCTTAATAGTCACATGGACTGCAGGGCTCTAAATGACACCTGCCCTGAAAAATGCCCTGGGGTAGGGAATAGGCAAGAAAATTCAACACATGAGAAATTTTTCAAGAAGTCAATAAGAGGAGGGAAGTTGTACTCACTCTTTAAAAAAAAAGGAAAAGAAAAAAAAGGACATGCCTAAAGCTCAGTATAAGGAATTATTAGACACATGCAAATTCAAATTCAACAAGGTTTCAGCTCACACCAGTCATTTCCATCAGCAAAATGTCTATAAACTATAAATGCTGAAGGGGTTTTAGAGAACTATGTACCTTCTAGCTGCTGGTGGGATGTAAAGTGGTAACAGCACTAACGCAAACTGAATGGAGCTGCTTGAAAAGGTAAAAATTGAGCTACCATATGATGCAGCAGGGCACCTCTTGGGCTTATAACCTAAGACTACCAGAATCGGAAAGACACAGGCAGTCAAATGTGCACTGCAGCAATATTGAAATAGCAAAGACATGGAAGCAAAAAAAATGTCCATAAACAGATGAATGGACAGAGAAGAAGTGGTATACGGACAGAATGGAATAGTAGCCTCGGGAAAAAAATGAACAATGCCGTTTTCAGGACTACAGTTGAGCCTAGAAATAATCATATAACGTTAAGTAACTCAAAAGGGTACGACAAATATCCTATGATAACATTTATACATGTTATCCTAAGATTGCTACCAATGAACATATTTCCACAGAAAAAGACACTCACAGACTTATGAAATAAACTAATGGTTAGCAAAATGAAAGGTGGGAGGATGGGTTAACTAGGACTATGGGGTTAACATACATATACTAATGTATGTTAAGTGTATAAAAACATATAACAGATAAACTGTATGAATTATATAATCACCAATACCTTTAAAATATACATTTTGTAATCACATACATGGTAACAGGACCCGAAGATGAACAGACATATGTATGAATCATTGAGCAGATTCTGTACAGCCAGGCAATCAAAACACTAAAATCAAATTTACTCCGATAAGAAATAGAAATTAAATTTAAAAAACAAACCTAAGTAAGGAGACATAAACTTCTGGAGGCTTGTCCCAGCACATTCCACTCTAATTTACAACCTCGGAACACTACCTCCAGGAAGACTCTGTTGCCATAGTAACAAGAGTTGAGAACGTAATAATGCTGCCGCCTTGTGGCTGTTTCCCACAACAGCAGCTTTAAACCCAGTGCTAATGGTTGCTTAATAGTCAAAACGACTGCAGGGGTCTAAATGACACCTGCCCTCAAAAAATGCCCTGGGGTAGGGAATACGCAAAAAAATTCAACACATGAGAAATTTTTCAAAAAGTGAATATGAAGAGGGAAGTTGTACTCACACTTTAACAAAAAAAGGAAAAGAAGAAAAAGGATATGCCTAAAGATCAGTATAATGAATTATTCGCCACATGCGTATCCAACCTCCAAAAAGGTTTCAGCTCACACCAGTCAAATGGCCATCAGCAAAAAGTCTACAAACTATAAATGCTGAAGGGGTTTTAGAGAAATGTATACCTTCTATCTGCTGCTGGGATGTAAAGTGGTAACAGCACTAACGCAAACTGAATGGAGCTGCTTGAAAAGGTAAAAATTGAGCTACCATATGATGCGGCAGGGCACCTCTTCGGCTTATAACCTAAGACTACCAGAATCGGAAAGACACAGGCAGTCAAATGTGCACTGCAGCAATATGGAAATAGCAAAGACATGGAAGCAAAAAAAATGTCCATAAACAGATGAATGGACAGAGAAGAAGTGGTATATGGACAGAATGCAATAGTAGCCTCGGGGAAAAAATGAACAATGCCGTTTTAAGGACTAGAGTTGAGCCTAGAAATAATCATATAAGGTTAAGTAAGTCAAAAGGGTATGACAAATATCCTATGATATCATTTATACATGTTATCCTAAGATTGCTACCAATGAACATATTTCCACAGAAAAAGACACTCACAGACTTATGAAATAAACTAATTGTTAGCCAAAATGAAAGGTGGGAGGATGGGTAAATTAGGACTATGGGGTTAACATACATATACTAATCTATGTTAAGTGTATAAAAACATATAACAGATAAACTGTATGAATTATATATAATCACCAATACCTTTAAAATATACATTCTGTAATAACATACATGGTAACAGAATCCGAAGATGAACAGACATATGTAGGAATCATTGAGCAGTTTCTGTACAGCCAGACAATCAAAACACTCTAATCAAATTTACTCCGATAAGAAATAGAAATTTAATTTAAAAAACAAACCTAAGTAAGGAGACATAAACTTCTGGGGGCTTGTCCCAGCACATTCCACTCTAATTTACAACCTCGGAACACTACCACCAGGAAGATTCTGTTGCCCTAGTAACAAGAGATGAGAACGTAATAATGCTGCCGCCTTGTGGCTCTTTCCCACAACAGCAGCTTTAAACCCAGTGCTAATGGTTGCTTAATAGTCACATGGACTGCAGGGCTCTAAATGACACCTGCCCTGAAAAATGCCCTGGGGTAGGGAATAGGCAAGAATATTCAACACATGAGAAATTTTTCAAGAAGTCAATAAGAGGAGGGAAGTTGTACTCACTCTTTAAAAAAAAAGGAAAAGAAAAAAAAGGACATGCCTAAAGCTCAGTAGAATGAATTATTAGACACATGCAAATTCAAATTCAAAAAGGTTTCAGCTCACACCAGTCGTTTCCATCAGCAAAATGTCTACAAACTATAAATGCTGAAGGGGTTTTAGAGAACTGTGTACCTTCTAGCTGCTGGTGGGATGTAAAGTGTTAACAGCACTAACGCAAACTGAATGGAGCTGCTTGAAAAGATAAAAATTGAGCTACCATATGATGCGGCAGGTCACCTTTTGGGCCTATAACCTAAGACCACCTGAATCGGAAAGACACAGGCAGGCAAATGTGCACTACAGCTATATTGAAATAGCCAAGACATGGAAGCAGAAAAAAGGTTCATAAACAGATGAATGGACAAAGAAGAAGTGGTATACGTACCAAATAGAATAGTAGCCTCGGGAAAAAAATGAACAATGCCGTTTTCAGGACTACAGTTGAGCCTAGAAATAATCATATAAGGTTAAGTAACTCAAAAGGGTACGACAAATATCCTATGATAACATTTATACATGTTATCCAAAGATAGCTACCAATGAACATATTTCCACAGAAAAAGACACTCACAGACTTATGAAATAAACTAATGGTTAGTCAAAATGAAAGGTGGGAGGATGGGTAAACTAGGACTATGGGGTTAACATACATATACTAATGTATGTTAAGTGTATAAAAACATATAACAGATAAACTGTATGAATTATATAATCACCAATACCTTTAAAATATACATTCTGTAATCACATACATGGTAACAGAATCCGAAGATGAACAGACATATGTAGGAATCATTGAGCAGTTTCTGTACAGCCAGACAATCAAAACACTCTAATCAAATTTACTCAGATAAGAAATAGAAATTAAATTTAAAAAACAAACCTAAGTAAGGAGACATAAACTTCTGGGGGCTTGTCCCAGCACATTCCACTCTAATTTACAACCTCGGAACACTACCTCCAGGAAGATTCTGTTGCCCTAGTAACAAGAGATGAGAACGTAATAATGCTGCCGCCTTGTGGCTCTTTCCCACAACAGCAGCTTTAAACCCAGTGCTAATGGTTGCTTAATAGTCACATGGACTGCAGGGCTCTAAATGACACCTGCCCTGAAAAATGCCCTGGGGTAGGGAATAGGCAATAATATTCAACACATGAGAAATTTTTCAAGAAGTCAATAAGAGGAGGGAAGTTGTACTCACTCTTTAAAAAAAAAGGAAAAGAAAAAAAAGCACATGCCTAAAGCTCAGTAGAATGAATTATTAGACACATGCAAATTCAAATTCAAAAAGGTTTCAGCTCACACCAGTAGTTTCCATCAGCAAAATGTCTACAAACTATAAATGCTGAAGGGGTTTTAGAGAACTGTGTACCTTCTAGCTGCTGGTGGGATGTAAAGTGGTAACAGCACTAACACAAACTGAATGGAGCTGCTTGAAAAGATAAAAATTGAGCTACCATATGATGCGGCAGGTCACATTTTGGGCCTATAACCTAAGACCACCTGAATCGGAAAGACACAGGCAGGCAAATGAGCACTGCAGCAATATTGAAATAGCCAAGACATGGAAGCAGAAAAAAGGTTCATAAACAGATGAATGGACAAAGAAGAAGTGGTATACGTACCAAATAGAATAGTAGCCTCGGGAAAAAAATGAACAATGCCGTTTTCAGGACTACAGTTGAGCCTAGAAATAATCATATAACGTTAAGTAACTCAAAAGGGTACGACAAATATCCTATGAAAACATTTATACATGTTATCCTAAGATTGCTACCAATGAACATATTTCCACAGAAAAAGACACTCACAGACTTATCAAATAAACTAATGGTTAGCCAAAATGAAAGGTGGGAGGATGGGTAAATTAGGACTATGGGGTTAACATACATATACTAATGTATGTTAAGTGTATAAAAACATATAACAGATAAACTGTATGAATTATATAATCACCAATACCTTTAAAATATACATTTTGTAATCACATACATGGTAACAGGACCCGAAGATGAACAGACATATGTATGAATCATTGAGCAGATTCTGTACAGCCAGGCAATCAAAACACTCTAATCAAATTTACTCTGATAAGAAATAGAAATTAAATTTAAAAAACAAACATAAGTAAGGAGACATAAACTTCTGGGGGCTTGTCCCAGCACATTCCACACTAATTTACAACCTCGGAACACTACCTCCAGGAAGACTCTGTTGCCGTAGTAACAAGAGTTGAGAACGTAATAATGCTGCGGCCTTGTGGCTGTTTCCCACAACAGCAGCTTTAAACCCAGTACTAATAGTTGCTTAATAGTCACAAGGACTGCAGGGCTCTAAATGACACCTGCCCTGAAAAATGCCCTGGGGTAGGGAATAGGCAAGAAAATTCAACACATGAGAAATTTTTCAAGAAGTCAATAAGAGGAGGGAAGTTGTACTCACTCTTTAAAAAAAAGGAAAAGAAAAAAAAGGACATGCCTAAAGCTCAGTATAAGGAATTATTAGACACATGCAAATTCAAATTCAAAAAGGTTTCAGCTCACACCAGTCATTTCCATCAGCAAAATGTCTATAAACTATAAATGCTGAAGGGGTTTTAGAGAACTGTGTACCTTCTAGCTGCTGGTGGGATGTAAAGTGGTAACAGCACTAACGCAAACTGAATGGAGCTTCTTGAAAAGGTAAAAATTGAGCTACCATATGATGCAGCAGGTCACCCTTTGGGCCTATAACCTAAGACCACCTGAATCGGAAAGACACAGGCAGGCAAATGAGCACTGCAGCAATATTGAAATAGCCAAGACATGGAAGCAGAAAAAAGGTTCATAAACAGATGAATGGACAAAGAAGAAGTAGTATACGTACCAAATAGAATAGTAGCCTGCGGAAAAAAATGAACAATGCCGTTTTCAGGACTACAGTAGAGCCTAGAAATAATCATATAAGCTTAAGTAACTCAAAAGGGTACGACAAATATCCTATGATAACATTTATACATGTTATCCTAAGATTGCTACCAATGAACATATTTCCACAGAAAAAGACACTCACAGACTTATGAAATAAACTAATGGTTAGCCAAAATGAAAGGTGGGAGGATGGGTTAACTAGGACTATGGGGTTAACATACATATACTAATGTATGTTAAGTGTATAAAAACATATAACAGATAAACTGTATGAATTATATAATCACCAATACCTTTAAAATATACATTTTGTAATCACATACATGTTAACAGGACCCGAGGATGAACAGACATATGTATGAATCATTGAGCAGATTCTGTACAGCCAGGCAATCAAAACACTAAAATCAAATTTACTCTGATAAGAAATAGAAATTAAAGTTAAAAAACAAACCTAAGTAAGGAGACATAAACTTCTGGAGGCTTGTCCCAGCACATTCCACTCTAATTTACAACCTCGGAACACTACCTCCAGGAAGACTCTGTTGCCATAGTAACAAGAGTTGAGAACGTAATAATGCTGCCGCCTTGTGGCTGTTTCCCACAACAGCAGCTTTAAACCCAGTGCTAATGGTTGCTTAATAGTCAAAACGACTGCAGGGGTCTAAATGACACCTGCCCTCAAAAAATGCCCTGGGGTAGGGAATACGCAAGAAAATTCAACACATGAGAAATTTTTCAAAAAGTGAATATGAAGAGGGAAGTTGTACTCACACTTTAACAAAAAAAGGAAAAGAAGAAAAAGGATATGCCTAAAGATCAGTATAAGGAATTATTCGCCACATGCGTATCCAACCTCCAAAAAGGTTTCAGCTCACACCAGTAAAATGGCCATCAGCAAAAAGTCTACAAAGTATAAATGCTGAAGGGGTTTTAGAGAAATGTATACCTTCTATCTGCTGCTGGGATGTAAAGTGGTAACAGCACTAACGCAAACTGAATGGAGCTGCTTGAAAAGGTAAAAATTGAGCTACCATATGATGCGGCAGGGCACCTCTTCGGCTTATAACCTAAGACTACCAGAATCGGAAAGACACAGGCAGTCAAATGTGCACTGCAGCAATATGGAAATAGCAAAGACATGGAAGCAAAAAAAATGTCCATAAACAGATGAATGGACAGAGAAGAAGCGGTATATGGACAGAATGCAATAGTAGCCTCGGAGAAAAAATGAACAATGCCGTTTTAAGGACTAGAGTTGAGCCTAGAAATAATCATATAAGGTTAAGTAAGTCAAAAGGGTATGACAAATATCCTATGATATCATTTATACATGTTATCCTAAGATTGCTACCAATGAACATATTTCCACAGAAAAAGACACTCACAGACTTATGAAATAAACTAATTGTTAGCCAAAATGAAAGGTGGGAGGATGGGTAAATTAGGACTATGCGGTTAACATACATATACTAATGTATGTTAAGTGTATAAAAACATATAACAGATAAACTGTATGAATTATATAATCACCAATACCTTTAAAATATACATTCTGTAATAACATACATGATAACAGAATCCAAAGATGAACAGACATATGTAGGAATCATTGAGCAGTTTCTGTACAGCCAGACAATCAAAACACTCTAATCAAAGTTACTCCGATAAGAAATAGAAATTTAATTTAAAAAACAAACCTAAGTAAGGAGACATAAACTTCTGGGGGCTTGTCCCAGCACATTCCACTCTAATTTACAACTTCGGAACACTACCTCCAGGAAGATTCTGTTGCCCTAGTAACAAGAGATGAGAACGTAATAATGCTGCCGCCTTGTAGCTCTTTCCCACAACAGCAGCATTAAACCCAGTGCTAATGGTTGCTTAATAGTCACAAGGACTGCAGGGATCTAAATGACACCTGGCCTGAAAAATGCCCTGGGGTAGGGAATAGGCAAGAAAATTCAACACATGAGAAATTTTTCAAGAAGTCAATAAGAGGAGGGATGTTGTACTCATTCTTTAAAAAAAAAGGAAAAGAAAAAAAAGGACATGCCTAAAGCTCAGTATAAGGAATTATTAGACACATGCAAATTCAATTTCAAAAAGGTTTCAGCTCACACCAGTCATTTCCATCAGCAAAATGTCTACAAACTATAAATGCTGAAGGGGTTTTAGAGAACTGTGTACCTTCTACATCCTGGTTGGATGTAAAGTGGTAACAGCACTAACGCAAACTGAATTGAGCTGTTGAAAAGGTAAAAATTGAGCTACCATATGATGTGGCAGGTCACCTTTTGGGCCTATAACCTAAGACGACCTGAATCGGAAAGACACAGGCAGGCAAATGAGCACTGCAGCAATATTGAAATAGCCAAGACATGGAAGCAGAAAAAAGGTTCATAAACAGATGAATGGACAGAGAAGAAGTGGTATATGGACAGAATGCAATAGTAGCCTCGGGGAAAAAATGAACAATGCCGTTTTAAGGACTAGAGTTGAGCCTAGAAATAATCATATAAGGTTAAGTAAGTCAAAAGGGTATGACAAATATCCTATGATATCATTTATACATGTTATCCTAAGATTGCTACCAATGAACATATTTCCACAGAAAAAGACACTCACAGACTTATGAAATAAACAAATTGTTAGCCAAAATGAAAGGTGGGAGGATGGGTAAATTAGGACTATGGGGTTAACATACATATACTAATGTATGTTAAGTGTATAAAAACATATAACAGATAAACTGTATGAATTATATAATCACCAATACCTTTAAAATATACATTCTGTAATAACATACATGGTAACAGAATCCGAAGATGAACAGACATATGTAGGAATCATTGAGCAGTTTCTGTACAGCCAGACAATCAAAACACTCTAATCAAATTTACTCCGATAAGAAATAGAAATTTAATTTAAAAAACAAACCTAAGTAAGGAGACATAAACTTCTGGGGGCTTGTCCCAGCACATTCCACTTTAATTTACAACCTCGGAACACTACCTCCAGGAAGATTCTGTTGCCCTAGTAACAAGAGATGAGAACGTAATAATGCTGCCGCCTTGTGGCTCTTTCCCACAACAGCAGCTTTAAACCCAGTGCTAATGGTTGCTTAATAGTCACATGGACTGCAGGGCTCTAAATGACACCAGCCCTGAAAAATGCCCTGGGGTAGGGAATAGGCAAGAATATTCAACACATGAGAAATTTTTTAAGAAGTCAATAAGAGGAGGGAAGTTGTACTCACTCTTTAAAAAAAAAGGAAAAGAAAAAAAAGGACATGCCTAAAGCTCAGTAGAATGAATTATTAGACACATGCAAATTCAAATTCAAAAAGGTTTCAGCTCACACCAGTCGTTTCCATCAGCAAAATGTCTACAAACTATAAATGCTGAAGGGGTTTTAGAGAACGGTGTACCTTCTAGCTGCTGGTGGGATGTAAAGTGGTAACAGCACTAACACAAACTGAATGGAGCTGCTTGAAAAGATAAAAATTGAGCTACCATATGATGCGGCAGGTCACCGTTTGGGCCTATAACCTAAGACTACCTGAATCGGAAAGACACAGGCAGGCAAATGAGCACTGCAGCAATATTGAAATAGCCAAGACATGGAAGCAGAAAAAAGGTTCATAAACAGATGAATGGACAAAGAAGAAGTGGTATACGTACCAAATAGAATAGTAGCCTCGGGAAAAAAATGAACAATGCCGTTTTCAGGACTACAGTTGAGCTTAGAAATAATCATATAACGTTAAGTAACTCAAAAGGGTACGACAAATATCCTATGAAAACATTTATACATGTTATCCTAAGATAGCTACCAATGAACATATTTCCACAGAAAAAGACACTCACAGACTTATCAAATAAACTAATGGTTAGCCAAAATGAAAGGTGGGAGGATGGGAAAATTAGGACTCTGGGGTTAACATACATATACTAATGTATGTTAAGTGTATAAAAACATATAACAGATAAACTGTATGAATTATATAATCACCAATACCTTTAAAATATACATTTTGTAATCACATACATGGTAACAGGACCCGAAGATGAACAGACATATGTATGAATCATTGAGCAGATTCTGTACAGCCAGGCAATCAAAACACTCTAATCAAATTTACTCTGATAAGAAATAGAAATTAAATTTAAAAAACAAACATAAGTAAGGAGACATAAACTTCTGGGGGCTTGTCCCAGCACATTCCACTCTAATTTACAACCTCGGAACACTACCTCCAGGAAGACTCTGTTGCCGTAGTAACAAGAGTTGAGAACGTAATAATGCTGCGGCCTTGTGGCTGTTTCCCACAACAGCAGCTTTAAACCCAGTACTAATAGTTGCTTAATAGTCACAAGGACTGCAGGGCTCTAAATGACACCTGCCCTGAAAAATGCCCTGGGGTAGGGAATAGGCAAGAAAATTCAACACATGAGAAATTTTTCAAGAAGTCAATAAGAGGAGGGAAGTTGTACTCACTCTTTAAAAAAAAAGGAAAAGAAAAAAAAGGACATGCCTAAAGCTCAGTATAAGGAATTATTAGACACATGCAAATTCAAATTCAAAAAGGTTTCAGCTCACACCAGTCATTTCCATCAGCAAAATGTCTATAAACTATAAATGCTGAAGGGGTTTTAGAGAACTGTGTACCTTCTAGCTGCTGGTGGGATGTAAAGTGGTAACAGCACTAACGCAAACTGAATGGAGCTTCTTGACAAGGTAAAAATTGAGCTACCATATGATGCAGCAGGTCACCCTTTGGGCCTATAACCTAAGACCACCTGAATCGGAAAGACACAGGCAGGCAAATGAGCACTGCAGCAATATTGAAATAGCCAAGACATGGAAGCAGAAAAAAGGTTCATAAACAGATGAATGGACAAAGAAGAAGTAGTATACGTACCAAATAGAATAGTAGCCTGGGGAAAAAAATGAACAACGCCGTTTTCAGGACTACAGTTGAGCCTAGAAATAATCATATAAGGTTAAGTAACTCAAAAGGGTACGACAAATATCCTATGATAATATTTATACATGTTATCCTAAGATTGCTACCAATGAACATATTTCCACAGAAAAAGACACTCACAGACTTATGAAATAAACTAATGGTTAGCAAAATGAAAGGTGGGAGGATGGGTAAATTAGGACTATGGGGTTAACATACATATACTAATGTATGTTAAGTGTATAACAACATATAACAGATAAACTGTATGAATTATATAATCACCAATACCTTTAAAATATACATTTTGTAATCACATACATGGTAACAGGACCCGAAGATGAACAGACATATGTATGAATCATTGAGCAGATCCTGTACAGCCAGGCAATCAAAACACTCTAATCAAATTTACGCTGATAAGAAATAGAAATGAAATTTAAAAAACAAACATAAGTAAGGAGACATAAACTTCTGGGGGCTTGTCCCAGCACATTCCACTCTAATTTACAACCTCAGAACACTACCTCCAGGAAGATTCTGTTGCCCTAGTAACAAGAGTTGAGAACGTAATAATGCTGCCGCCTTGTGGCTCTTTCCCACAACAGCAGCTTTAAACCCAGTGCTAATGGTTGCTTAATAGTCACAACGACTGCAGGGGTCTAAATGACACCTGCCCTCAAAAAGTGCCCTTGGGTAGGGAATAGGCAAGAAAATTCAACACATGAGAAATTTTTCAAAAAGTGAATATGAAGAGGGAAGTTGTACTCACACTTTAACAAAAAAAGGAAAAGAAGAAAAAGGATATGCCTAAAGATCAGTATAAGGAATTATTCGCCACATGCGTATCCAACCTCCATAAAGGTTTCAGCTCACAACAGTCAAATGGCCATCAGCAAAAAGTCTACAAACTATAAATGCTGAAGGGGTTTTAGAGAAATGTGTACCTTCTATCTGCTGCTGGGATGTAAAGTGGTAACAGCACTAACGCAAACTGAATGGAGCCGCTTGAAAAGGTAGAAATTGAGCTACCATATGATGCGGCAGGGCACCTCTCGGGCTTATAACGTAAGACCACCAGAATCGGAAAGACACAGGCAGTCAAATGTGCACTGCAGCAATACTGAAATAGCCAAGACATGGAAGCAAAAAAAGGTCCATAAACAGATGAATGGACAGAGAAGAAGTGGTATATGGACAGAATGGAATAGTAGCCTCGGGGAAAAAATGAACAATGCCGTTTTCAGGACTACAGTAGAGCCTAGAAATAATAATATAAGGTTAAGTAAGTCAAAAGGGTATGACAAATATCCTATGATATCATTTATACATGTTATCCTAAGATTGCTACCAATGAACATATTTCCACAGAAAAAGACACTCACAGACTTATGAAATAAACTAATGGTTAGCCAAAATGAAAGGTGGGAGGATGGGTAAATTAGGACTATGGGATTAACATAAATATACTAATGTATGTTACATGCATATAAACATATAACAGATAAACTATATGAATTATATAATCACCAATACCTTTAAAATATACATTCTGTATTCACATACATGGTAACAGAATCCGAAGATGAACAGACATATGTAGGAATCATTGAGCAGATTCTGTACAGCCAGACAATCAAAAGACTCTAATCAAATTTACTCCAAAAAGAAATAGAATTAAATTTAAAAAACAAACATAAGTAAGGAGACATAAACTTCTGGGGGCTCGTCCCAGCACATTCCACTCTAATTTACAACCACGGAACACTACCTCCAGGAAGATTCTGTTGCCCTAGTAACAAGAGATGAGAACGTAATAATGCTGCTGCCTTGTGGCTGTTTCCCACAGCAGCAGCATTAAACCCAGTGCTAATGGTTGCTTAATAGTCACAAGGACTGCAGGGCTCTAAATGACACCTGCCCTGAAAAATGCCCTGGGGTAGGGAATAGGCAAGAAAATTCAACACATGAGAAATTTTTCAAGAAGTCAATAAGAGGAGGGAAGTTGTACTCACTCTTTAAAAAAAAAGGAAAAGAAAAAAAAGGACATGCCTAAAGCTCAGTATAAGGAATTATTAGACACATGCAAATTCAAATTCAACAAGGTTTCAGCTCACACCAGTCATTTCCATCAGCAAAATGTCTATAAACTATAAATGCTGAAGGGGTTTTAGAGAACTGTGTACCTTCTAGCTGATGGTGGGATGTAAAGTGGAAACAGCACTAACGCAAACTGAATGGAGCTGCTTGAAAAGGTAAAAATTGAGCTACCATATGATGCGGCAGGGCACCTCTTCGGCTTATAACCTAAGACTACCAGAATCGGAAAGACACAGGCAGTCAAATGTGCACTGCAGCAATATGGAAATAGCAAAGACATGGAAGCAAAAAAAATGTCCATAAACAGATGAATGGACAGAGAAGAAGTGGTATATGGACAGAATGCAATAGTAGCCTCGGGGAAAAAATGAACAATGCCGTTTTAAGGACTAGAGTTGAGCCTAGAAATAATCATATAAGGTTAAGTAAGTCAAAAGGGTATGACAAATATCCTATGATATCATTTATACATGTTATCCTAAGATTGCTACCAATGAACATATTTCCACAGAAAAAGACACTCACAGACTTATGAAATAAACTAATTGTTAGCCAAAATGAAAGGTGGGAGGATGGGTAAATTAGGACTATGGGGTTAACATACATATACTAATGTATGTTAAGTGTATAAAAACATATAACAGATAAACTGTATGAATTATATAATCACCAATACCTTTAAAATATACATTTTGTAATCACATACATGGTAACAGGACCCGAAGATGAACAGACATATGTATGAATCATTGAGCAGATTCTGTACAGCCAGGCAATCAAAACACTCTAATCAAATTTACTCTGATAAGAAATAGAAATTAAATTTAAAAAACAAACATAAGTAAGGAGACATAAACTTCTGGGGGCTTGTCCCAGCACATTCCACACTAATTTACAACCTCGGAACACTACCTCCAGGAAGACTCTGTTGCCGTAGTAACAAGAGTTGAGAACGTAATAATGCTGCGGCCTTGTGGCTGTTTCCCACAACAGCAGCTTTAAACCCAGTACTAATAGTTGCTTAATAGTCACAAGGACTGCAGGGCTCTAAATGACACCTGCCCTGAAAAATGCCCTGGGGTAGGGAATAGGCAAGAAAATTCAACACATGAGAAATTTTTCAAGAAGTCAATAAGAGGAGGGAAGTTGTACTCACTCTTTAAAAAAAAGGAAAAGAAAAAAAAGGACATGCCTAAAGCTCAGTATAAGGAATTATTAGACACATGCAAATTCAAATTCAAAAAGGTTTCAGCTCACACCAGTCATTTCCATCAGCAAAATGTCTATAAACTATAAATGCTGAAGGGGTTTTAGAGAACTGTGTACCTTCTAGCTGCTGGTGGGATGTAAAGTGGTAACAGCACTAACGCAAACTGAATGGAGCTTCTTGAAAAGGTAAAAATTGAGCTACCATATGATGCAGCAGGTCACCCTTTGGGCCTATAACCTAAGACCACCTGAATCGGAAAGACACAGGCAGGCAAATGAGCACTGCAGCAATATTGAAATAGCCAAGACATGGAAGCAGAAAAAAGGTTCATAAACAGATGAATGGACAAAGAAGAAGTAGTATACGTACCAAATAGAATAGTAGCCTGCGGAAAAAAATGAACAATGCCGTTTTCAGGACTACAGTAGAGCCTAGAAATAATCATATAAGCTTAAGTAACTCAAAAGGGTACGACAAATATCCTATGATAACATTTATACATGTTATCCTAAGATTGCTACCAATGAACATATTTCCACAGAAAAAGACACTCACAGACTTATCAAATAAACTAATGGTTAGCCAAAATGAAAGGTGGGAGGATGGGTTAACTAGGACTATGGGGTTAACATACATATACTAATGTATGTTAAGTGTATAAGAACATATAACAGATAAACTGTATGAATTATATAATCACCAATACCTTTAAAATATACATTTTGTAATCACATACATGGTAACAGGACCCGAGGATGAACAGACATATGTATGAATCATTGAGCAGATTCTGTACAGCCAGGCAATCAAAACACTAAAATCAAATTTACTCTGATAAGAAATAGAAATTAAAGTTAAAAAACAAACCTAAGTAAGGAGACATAAACTTCTGGAGGCTTGTCCCAGCACATTCCACTCTAATTTACAACCTCGGAACACTACCTCCAGGAAGACTCTGTTGCCATAGTAACAAGAGTTGAGAACGTAATAATGCTGCCGCCTTGTGGCTGTTTCCCACAACAGCAGCTTTAAACCCAGTGCTAATGGTTGCTTAATAGTCAAAACGACTGCAGGGGTCTAAATGACACCTGCCCTCAAAAAATGCCCTGGGGTAGGGAATACGCAAGAAAATTCAACACATGAGAAATTTTTCAAAAAGTGAATATGAAGAGGGAAGTTGTACTCACACTTTAACAAAAAAAGGAAAAGAAGAAAAAGGATATGCCTAAAGATCAGTATAAGGAATTATTCGCCACATGCGTATCCAACCTCCAAAAAGGTTTCAGCTCACACCAGTAAAATGGCCATCAGCAAAAAGTCTACAAAGTATAAATGCTGAAGGGGTTTTAGAGAAATGTATACCTTCTATCTGCTGCTGGGATGTAAAGTGGTAACAGCACTAACGCAAACTGAATGGAGCTGCTTGAAAAGGTAAAAATTGAGCTACCATATGATGCGGCAGGGCACCTCTTCGGCTTATAACCTAAGACTACCAGAATCGGAAAGACACAGGCAGTCAAATGTGCACTGCAGCAATATGGAAATAGCAAAGACATGGAAGCAAAAAAAATGTCCATAAACAGATGAATGGACAGAGAAGAAGCGGTATATGGACAGAATGCAATAGTAGCCTCGGAGAAAAAATGAACAATGCCGTTTTAAGGACTAGAGTTGAGCCTAGAAATAATCATATAAGGTTAAGTAAGTCAAAAGGGTATGACAAATATCCTATGATATCATTTATACATGTTATCCTAAGATTGCTACCAATGAACATATTTCCACAGAAAAAGACACTCACAGACTTATGAAATAAACTAATTGTTAGCCAAAATGAAAGGTGGGAGGATGGGTAAATTAGGACTATGCGGTTAACATACATATACTAATGTATGTTAAGTGTATAAAAACATATAACAGATAAACTGTATGAATTATATAATCACCAATACCTTTAAAATATACATTCTGTAATAACATACATGATAACAGAATCCAAAGATGAACAGACATATGTAGGAATCATTGAGCAGTTTCTGTACAGCCAGACAATCAAAACACTCTAATCAAAGTTACTCCGATAAGAAATAGAAATTTAATTTAAAAAACAAACCTAAGTAAGGAGACATAAACTTCTGGGGGCTTGTCCCAGCACATTCCACTCTAATTTACAACTTCGGAACACTACCTCCAGGAAGATTCTGTTGCCCTAGTAACAAGAGATGAGAACGTAATAATGCTGCCGCCTTGTAGCTCTTTCCCACAACAGCAGCATTAAACCCAGTGCTAATGGTTGCTTAATAGTCACAAGGACTGCAGGGATCTAAATGACACCTGGCCTGAAAAATGCCCTGGGGTAGGGAATAGGCAAGAAAATTCAACACATGAGAAATTTTTCAAGAAGTCAATAAGAGGAGGGATGTTGTACTCATTCTTTAAAAAAAAAGGAAAAGAAAAAAAAGGACATGCCTAAAGCTCAGTATAAGGAATTATTAGACACATGCAAATTCAATTTCAAAAAGGTTTCAGCTCACACCAGTCATTTCCATCAGCAAAATGTCTACAAACTATAAATGCTGAAGGGGTTTTAGAGAACTGTGTACCTTCTACATCCTGGTTGGATGTAAAGTGGTAACAGCACTAACGCAAACTGAATTGAGCTGTTGAAAAGGTAAAAATTGAGCTACCATATGATGTGGCAGGTCACCTTTTGGGCCTATAACCTAAGACGACCTGAATCGGAAAGACACAGGCAGGCAAATGAGCACTGCAGCAATATTGAAATAGCCAAGACATGGAAGCAGAAAAAAGGTTCATAAACAGATGAATGGACAGAGAAGAAGTGGTATATGGACAGAATGCAATAGTAGCCTCGGGGAAAAAATGAACAATGCCGTTTTAAGGACTAGAGTTGAGCCTAGAAATAATCATATAAGGTTAAGTAAGTCAAAAGGGTATGACAAATATCCTATGATATCATTTATACATGTTATCCTAAGATTGCTACCAATGAACATATTTCCACAGAAAAAGACACTCACAGACTTATGAAATAAACAAATTGTTAGCCAAAATGAAAGGTGGGAGGATGGGTAAATTAGGACTATGGGGTTAACATACATATACTAATGTATGTTAAGTGTATAAAAACATATAACAGATAAACTGTATGAATTATATAATCACCAATACCTTTAAAATATACATTCTGTAATCACATACATGGTAACAGAATCCGAAGATGAACAGACATATGTAGGAATCATTGAGCAGTTTCTGTACAGCCAGACAATCAAAACACTCTAATCAAATTTACTCCGATAAGAAATAGAAATTTAATTTAAAAAACAAACCTAAGTAAGGAGACATAAACTTCTGGGGGCTTGTCCCAGCACATTCC
This sequence comes from Balaenoptera borealis, assembly GCF_965194805.1. Classification (NCBI taxonomy): domain Eukaryota; kingdom Metazoa; phylum Chordata; class Mammalia; order Artiodactyla; family Balaenopteridae; genus Balaenoptera; species Balaenoptera borealis. The sequence goes on from NW_028123213.1 coordinate 230,972, forward strand.
ACTTTAATTTACAACCTCGGAACACTACCTCCAGGAAGATTCTGTTGCCCTAGTAACAAGAGATGAGAACGTAATAATGCTGCCGCCTTGTGGCTCTTTCCCACAACAGCAGCTTTAAACCCAGTGCTAATGGTTGCTTAATAGTCACATGGACTGCAGGGCTCTAAATGACACCAGCCCTGAAAAATGCCCTGGGGTAGGGAATAGGCAAGAATATTCAACACATGAGAAATTTTTTAAGAAGTCAATAAGAGGAGGGAAGTTGTACTCACTCTTTAAAAAAAAAGGAAAAGAAAAAAAAGGACATGCCTAAAGCTCAGTAGAATGAATTATTAGACACATGCAAATTCAAATTCAAAAAGGTTTCAGCTCACACCAGTCGTTTCCATCAGCAAAATGTCTACAAACTATAAATGCTGAAGGGGTTTTAGAGAACGGTGTACCTTCTAGCTGCTGGTGGGATGTAAAGTGGTAACAGCACTAACACAAACTGAATGGAGCTGCTTGAAAAGATAAAAATTGAGCTACCATATGATGCGGCAGGTCACCGTTTGGGCCTATAACCTAAGACTACCTGAATCGGAAAGACACAGGCAGGCAAATGAGCACTGCAGCAATATTGAAATAGCCAAGACATGGAAGCAGAAAAAAGGTTCATAAACAGATGAATGGACAAAGAAGAAGTGGTATACGTACCAAATAGAATAGTAGCCTCGGGAAAAAAATGAACAATGCCGTTTTCAGGACTACAGTTGAGCTTAGAAATAATCATATAACGTTAAGTAACTCAAAAGGGTACGACAAATATCCTATGAAAACATTTATACATGTTATCCTAAGATAGCTACCAATGAACATATTTCCACAGAAAAAGACACTCACAGACTTATCAAATAAACTAATGGTTAGCCAAAATGAAAGGTGGGAGGATGGGAAAATTAGGACTCTGGGGTTAACATACATATACTAATGTATGTTAAGTGTATAAAAACATATAACAGATAAACTGTATGAATTATATAATCACCAATACCTTTAAAATATACATTTTGTAATCACATACATGGTAACAGGACCCGAAGATGAACAGACATATGTATGAATCATTGAGCAGATTCTGTACAGCCAGGCAATCAAAACACTCTAATCAAATTTACTCTGATAAGAAATAGAAATTAAATTTAAAAAACAAACATAAGTAAGGAGACATAAACTTCTGGGGGCTTGTCCCAGCACATTCCACTCTAATTTACAACCTCGGAACACTACCTCCAGGAAGACTCTGTTGCCGTAGTAACAAGAGTTGAGAACGTAATAATGCTGCGGCCTTGTGGCTGTTTCCCACAACAGCAGCTTTAAACCCAGTACTAATAGTTGCTTAATAGTCACAAGGACTGCAGGGCTCTAAATGACACCTGCCCTGAAAAATGCCCTGGGGTAGGGAATAGGCAAGAAAATTCAACACATGAGAAATTTTTCAAGAAGTCAATAAGAGGAGGGAAGTTGTACTCACTCTTTAAAAAAAAAGGAAAAGAAAAAAAAGGACATGCCTAAAGCTCAGTATAAGGAATTATTAGACACATGCAAATTCAAATTCAAAAAGGTTTCAGCTCACACCAGTCATTTCCATCAGCAAAATGTCTATAAACTATAAATGCTGAAGGGGTTTTAGAGAACTGTGTACCTTCTAGCTGCTGGTGGGATGTAAAGTGGTAACAGCACTAACGCAAACTGAATGGAGCTTCTTGACAAGGTAAAAATTGAGCTACCATATGATGCAGCAGGTCACCCTTTGGGCCTATAACCTAAGACCACCTGAATCGGAAAGACACAGGCAGGCAAATGAGCACTGCAGCAATATTGAAATAGCCAAGACATGGAAGCAGAAAAAAGGTTCATAAACAGATGAATGGACAAAGAAGAAGTAGTATACGTACCAAATAGAATAGTAGCCTGGGGAAAAAAATGAACAACGCCGTTTTCAGGACTACAGTTGAGCCTAGAAATAATCATATAAGGTTAAGTAACTCAAAAGGGTACGACAAATATCCTATGATAATATTTATACATGTTATCCTAAGATTGCTACCAATGAACATATTTCCACAGAAAAAGACACTCACAGACTTATGAAATAAACTAATGGTTAGCAAAATGAAAGGTGGGAGGATGGGTAAATTAGGACTATGGGGTTAACATACATATACTAATGTATGTTAAGTGTATAACAACATATAACAGATAAACTGTATGAATTATATAATCACCAATACCTTTAAAATATACATTTTGTAATCACATACATGGTAACAGGACCCGAAGATGAACAGACATATGTATGAATCATTGAGCAGATCCTGTACAGCCAGGCAATCAAAACACTCTAATCAAATTTACGCTGATAAGAAATAGAAATGAAATTTAAAAAACAAACATAAGTAAGGAGACATAAACTTCTGGGGGCTTGTCCCAGCACATTCCACTCTAATTTACAACCTCAGAACACTACCTCCAGGAAGATTCTGTTGCCCTAGTAACAAGAGTTGAGAACGTAATAATGCTGCCGCCTTGTGGCTCTTTCCCACAACAGCAGCTTTAAACCCAGTGCTAATGGTTGCTTAATAGTCACAACGACTGCAGGGGTCTAAATGACACCTGCCCTCAAAAAGTGCCCTTGGGTAGGGAATAGGCAAGAAAATTCAACACATGAGAAATTTTTCAAAAATTGAATATGAAGAGGGAAGTTGTACTCACACTTTAACAAAAAAAGGAAAAGAAGAAAAAGGATATGCCTAAAGATCAGTATAAGGAATTATTCGCCACATGCGTATCCAACCTCCATAAAGGTTTCAGCTCACAACAGTCAAATGGCCATCAGCAAAAAGTCTACAAACTATAAATGCTGAAGGGGTTTTAGAGAAATGTGTACCTTCTATCTGCTGCTGGGATGTAAAGTGGTAACAGCACTAACGCAAACTGAATGGAGCCGCTTGAAAAGGTAGAAATTGAGCTACCATATGATGCGGCAGGGCACCTCTCGGGCTTATAACGTAAGACCACCAGAATCGGAAAGACACAGGCAGTCAAATGTGCACTGCAGCAATACTGAAATAGCCAAGACATGGAAGCAAAAAAAGGTCCATAAACAGATGAATGGACAGAGAAGAAGTGGTATATGGACAGAATGGAATAGTAGCCTCGGGGAAAAAATGAACAATGCCGTTTTCAGGACTACAGTAGAGCCTAGAAATAATAATATAAGGTTAAGTAAGTCAAAAGGGTATGACAAATATCCTATGATATCATTTATACATGTTATCCTAAGATTGCTACCAATGAACATATTTCCACAGAAAAAGACACTCACAGACTTATGAAATAAACTAATGGTTAGCCAAAATGAAAGGTGGGAGGATGGGTAAATTAGGACTATGGGATTAACATAAATATACTAATGTATGTTACATGCATATAAACATATAACAGATAAACTATATGAATTATATAATCACCAATACCTTTAAAATATACATTCTGTATTCACATACATGGTAACAGAATCCGAAGATGAACAGACATATGTAGGAATCATTGAGCAGATTCTGTACAGCCAGACAATCAAAAGACTCTAATCAAATTTACTCCAAAAAGAAATAGAATTAAATTTAAAAAACAAACATAAGTAAGGAGACATAAACTTCTGGGGGCTCGTCCCAGCACATTCCACTCTAATTTACAACCACGGAACACTACCTCCAGGAAGATTCTGTTGCCCTAGTAACAAGAGATGAGAACGTAATAATGCTGCTGCCTTGTGGCTGTTTCCCACAGCAGCAGCATTAAACCCAGTGCTAATGGTTGCTTAATAGTCACAAGGACTGCAGGGCTCTAAATGACACCTGCCCTGAAAAATGCCCTGGGGTAGGGAATAGGCAAGAAAATTCAACACATGAGAAATTTTTCAAGAAGTCAATAAGAGGAGGGAAGTTGTACTCACTCTTTAAAAAAAAAGGAAAAGAAAAAAAAGGACATGCCTAAAGCTCAGTATAAGGAATTATTAGACACATGCAAATTCAAATTCAACAAGGTTTCAGCTCACACCAGTCATTTCCATCAGCAAAATGTCTATAAACTATAAATGCTGAAGGGGTTTTAGAGAACTGTGTACCTTCTAGCTGCTGGTGGGATGTAAAGTGGAAACAGCACTAACGCAAACTGAATGGAGCTGCTTGAAAAGGTAAAAATTGAGCTACCATATGATGCGGCAGGGCACCTCTTCGGCTTATAACCTAAGACTACCAGAATCGGAAAGACACAGGCAGTCAAATGTGCACTGCAGCAATATGGAAATAGCAAAGACATGGAAGCAAAAAAAATGTCCATAAACAGATGAATGGACAGAGAAGAAGTGGTATATGGACAGAATGCAATAGTAGCCTCGGGGAAAAAATGAACAATGCCGTTTTAAGGACTAGAGTTGAGCCTAGAAATAATCATATAAGGTTAAGTAAGTCAAAAGGGTATGACAAATATCCTATGATATCATTTATACATGTTATCCTAAGATTGCTACCAATGAACATATTTCCACAGAAAAAGACACTCACAGACTTATGAAATAAACTAATTGTTAGCCAAAATGAAAGGTGGGAGGATGGGTAAATTAGGACTATGGGGTTAACATACATATACTAATGTATGTTAAGTGTATAAAAACATATAACAGATAAACTGTATGAATTATATATAATCACCAATACCTTTAAAATATACATTTTGTAATCACATACATGGTAACAGAATCCGAAGATGAACAGACATATGTAGGAATCATTTGCAGTTTCTGTACAGCCAGACAATCAAAACACTCTAATCAAATTTACTCCGAAAAGAAATAGAAATTAAATTTAAAAAACAAACCTAAGTAAGGAGACATAAACTTCTGGGGGCTTGTCCCAGCACATTCCACACTAATTTACAACCTCGGAACACTACCTCCAGGAAGACTCTGTTGCCGTAGTAACAAGAGTTGAGAACGTAATAATGCTGCGGCCTTGTGGCTGTTTCCCACAACAGCAGCTTTAAACCCAGTACTAATAGTTGCTTAATAGTCACAAGGACTGCAGGGCTCTAAATGACACCTGCCCTGAAAAATGCCCTGGGGTAGGGAATAGGCAAGAAAATTCAACACATGAGAAATTTTTCAAGAAGTCAATAAGAGGAGGGAAGTTGTACTCACTCTTTAAAAAAAAGGAAAAGAAATAAAAGGACATGCCTAAAGCTCAGTATAAGGAATTATTAGACACATGCAAATTCAAATTCAAAAAGGTTTCAGCTCACACCAGTCATTTCCATCAGCAAAATGTCTATAAACTATAAATGCTGAAGGGGTTTTAGAGAACTGTGTACCTTCTAGTTGCTGGTGGGATGTAAAGTGGTAACAGCACTAACGCAAACTGAATGGAGCTTCTTGAAAAGGTAAAAATTGAGCTACCATATGATGCAGCAGGTCACCCTTTGGGCCTATAACCTAAGACCACCTGAATCGGAAAGACACAGGCAGGCAAATGAGCACTGCAGCAATATTGAAATAGCCAAGACATGGAAGCAGAAAAAAGGTTCATAAACAGATGAATGGACAAAGAAGAAGTAGTATACGTACCAAATAGAATAGTAGCCTGCGGAAAAAAATGAACAATGCCGTTTTCAGGACTACAGTAGAGCCTAGAAATAATCATATAAGCTTAAGTAACTCAAAAGGGTACGACAAATATCCTATGATAACATTTATACATGTTATCCTAAGATTGCTACCAATGAACATATTTCCACAGAAAAAGACACTCACAGACTTATCAAATAAACTAATGGTTAGCCAAAATGAAAGGTGGGAGGATGGGTTAACTAGGACTATGGGGTTAACATACATATACTAATGTATGTTAAGTGTATAAGAACATATAACAGATAAACTGTATGAATTATATAATCACCAATACCTTTAAAATATACATTTTGTAATCACATACATGGTAACAGGACCCGAGGATGAACAGACATATGTATGAATCATTGAGCAGATTCTGTACAGCCAGGCAATCAAAACACTAAAATCAAATTTACTCTGATAAGAAATAGAAATTAAAGTTAAAAAACAAACCTAAGTAAGGAGACATAAACTTCTGGAGGCTTGTCCCAGCACATTCCACTCTAATTTACAACCTCGGAACACTACCTCCAGGAAGACTCTGTTGCCATAGTAACAAGAGTTGAGAACGTAATAATGCTGCCGCCTTGTGGCTGTTTCCCACAACAGCAGCTTTAAACCCAGTGCTAATGGTTGCTTAATAGTCAAAACGACTGCAGGGGTCTAAATGACACCTGCCCTCCAAAAATGCCCTGGGGTAGGGAATACGCAAGAAAATTCAACACATGAGAAATTTTTCAAAAAGTGAATATGAAGAGGGAAGTTGTACTCACACTTTAACAAAAAAAGGAAAAGAAGAAAAAGGATATGCCTAAAGATCAGTATAAGGAATTATTCGCCACATGCGTATCCAACCTCCAAAAAGGTTTCAGCTCACACCAGTCAAATGGCCATCAGCAAAAAGTCTACAAAGTATAAATGCTGAAGGGGTTTTAGAGAAATGTATACCTTCTATCTGCTGCTGGGATGTAAAGTGGTAACAGCACTAACGCAAACTGAATGGAGCTGCTTGAAAAGGTAAAAATTGAGCTACCATATGATGCGGCAGGGCACCTCTTCGGCTTATAACCTAAGACTACCAGAATCGGAAAGACACAGGCAGTCAAATGTGCACTGCAGCAATATGGAAATAGCAAAGACATGGAAGCAAAAAAAATGTCCATAAACAGATGAATGGACAGAGAAGAAGCGGTATATGGACAGAATGCAATAGTAGCCTCGGAGAAAAAATGAACAATGCCGTTTTAAGGACTAGAGTTGAGCCTAGAAATAATCATATAAGGTTAAGTAAGTCAAAAGGGTATGACAAATATCCTATGATATCATTTATACATGTTATCCTAAGATTGCTACCAATGAACATATTTCCACAGAAAAAGACACTCACAGACTTATGAAATAAACTAATTGTTAGCCAAAATGAAAGGTGGGAGGATGGGTAAATTAGGACTATGGGGTTAACATACATATACTAATGTATGTTAAGTGTATAAAAACATATAACAGATAAACTGTATGAATTATATAATCACCAATACCTTTAAAATATACATTCTGTAATAACATACATGATAACAGAATCCAAAGATGAACAGACATATGTAGGAATCATTGAGCAGTTTCTGTACAGGCAGACAATCAAAACACTCTAATCAAAGTTACTCCGATAAGAAATAGAAATTTAATTTAAAAAACAAACCTAAGTAAGGAGACATAAACTTCTGGGGGCTTGTCCCAGCACATTCCACTCTAATTTACAACTTCGGAACACTACCTCCAGGAAGATTCTGTTGCCCTAGTAACAAGAGATGAGAACGTAATAATGCTGCCGCCTTGTAGCTCTTTCCCACAACAGCAGCATTAAACCCAGTGCTAATGGTTGCTTAATAGTCACAAGGACTGCAGGGATCTAAATGACACCTGGCCTGAAAAATGCCCTGGGGTAGGGAATAGGCAAGAAAATTCAACACATGAGAAATTTTTCAAGAAGTCAATAAGAGGAGGGAAGTTGTACTCATTCTTTAAAAAAAAAGGAAAAGAAAAAAAAGGACATGCCTAAAGCTCAGTATAAGGAATTATTAGACACATGCAAATTCAATTTCAAAAAGGTTTCAGCTCACACCAGTCATTTCCATCAGCAAAATGTCTACAAACTATAAATGCTGAAGGGGTTTTAGAGAACTGTGTACCTTCTAGCTGCTGGTGGGATGTAAAGTGGTAACAGCAATAACGCAAACTGAATGGAGTTTCTTGAAAAGGTAAAAATTGAGCTACCATATGATGCGGCAGGTCACCTTTTGGGCCTATAACCTAAGACCACCTGAATCGGAAAGACACAGGCAGGCAAATGAGCACTGCAGCAATATTGAAATAGCCAAGACATGGAAGCAGAAAAAAGGTTCATAAACAGATGAATGGACAAAGAAGAAGTGGTATACGTACCAAATAGAATAGTAGCCTCGGGAAAAAAATGAACAATGCCGTTTTCAGGACTACAGTTGAGCCTAGAAATAATCATATAAGGTTAAGTAACTCAAAAGGGTACGACAAATATCCTATGATAACATTTATACATGTTATCCTAAGATTGCTACCAATGAACATATTTCCACAGAAAAAGACACTCACAGACTTATCAAATAAACTAATGGTTAGCCAAAATGAAAGGTGGGAGGATGGGTTAACTAGGACTATGGGGTTAACATACATATACTAATGTATGTTAAGTGTATAAAAACATATAACAGATAAACTGTATGAATTATATAATCACCAATACCTTTAAAATATACATTTTGTAATCACATACATGGTAACAGGACCCGAGGATGAACAGACATATGTATGAATCATTGAGCAGATTCTGTACAGCCAGGCAATCAAAACACTAAAATCAAATTTACTCCGATAAGAAATAGAAATTAAATTTAAAAAACAAACATAAGTAAGGAGACATAAACTTCTGGAGGCTTGTCCCAGCACATTCCACTCTAATTTACAACCTCGGAACACTACCTCCAGGAAGACTCTGTTGCCATAGTAACAAGAGTTGAGAACGTAATAATGCTGCCGCCTTGTGGCTGTTTCCCACAACAGCAGCTTTAAACCCAGTGCTAATGGTTGCTTAATAGTCAAAACGACTGCAGGGGTCTAAATGACACCTGCCCTCAAAAAATGCCCTGGGGTAGGGAATACGCAAGAAAATTCAACACATGAGAAATTTTTCAAAAAGTGAATATGAAGAGGGAAGTTGTACTCACACTTTAACAAAAAAAGGAAAAGAAAAAAAAGGACATGCCTAAAGCTCAGTAGAATGAATTATTAGACACATGCAAATTCAAATTCAAAAAGGTTTCAGCTCACACCAGTCGTTTCCATCAGCAAAATGTCTACAAACTATAAATGCTGAAGGGGTTTTAGAGAACTGTGTACCTTCTAGCTGCTGGTGGGATGTAAAGTGGTAACAGCACTAACACAAACTGAATGGAGCTGCTTGAAAAGATAAAAATTGAGCTACCATATGATGCGGCAGGTCACCTTTTGGGCCTATAACCTAAGACCACCTGAATCGGAAAGACACAGGCAGGCAAATGAGCACTGCAGCAATATTGAAATAGCCAAGACATGGAAGCAGAAAAAAGGTTCATAAACAGATGAATGGACAAAGAAGAAGTGGTATACGTACCAAATAGAATAGTAGCCTCGGGAAAAAAATGAACAATGCCGTTTTCAGGACTACAGTTGAGCCTAGAAATAATCATATAACGTTAAGTAACTCAAAAGGGTACGACAAATATCCTATGAAAACATTTATACATGTTATCCTAAGATTGCTACCAATGAACATATTTCCACAGAAAAAGACACTCACAGACTTATCAAATAAACTAATGGTTAGCCAAAATGAAAGGTGGGAGGATGGGTAAATTAGGACTATGGGGTTAACATACATATACTAATGTATGATAAGTGTATAAAAACATATAACAGATAAACTGTATGAATTATATAATCACCAATACCTTTAAAATATACATTTTGTAATCACATACATGGTAACAGGACCCGAAGATGAACAGACATATGTAGGAATCATTGAGCAGATTCTGTACAGCCAGGCAATCAAAACACTCTAATCAAATTTACTCTGATAAGAAATAGAAATTAAATTTAAAAAACAAACATAAGTAAGGAGACATAAACTTCTGGGGGCTTGTCCCAGCACATTCCACTCTAATTTACAACCTCGGAACACTACCTCCAGTAAGACTCTGTTGCCGTAGTAACAAGAGTTGAGAACGTAATAATGCTGCGGCCTTGTGGCTGTTTCCCACAACAGCAGCTTTAAACCCAGTACTAATAGTTGCTTAATAGTCACAAGGACTGCAGGGCTCTAAATGACACCTGCCCTGAAAAATGCCCTGGGGTAGGGAATAGGCAAGAAAATTCAACACATGAGAAATTTTTCAAGAAGTCAATAAGAGGAGGGAAGTTGTACTCACTCTTTAAAAAAAAGGAAAAGAAAAAAAAGGACATGCCTAAAGCTCAGTATAAGGAATTATTAGACACATGCAAATTCAAATTCAAAAAGGTTTCAGCTCACACCAGTCATTTCCATCAGCAAAATGTCTATAAACTATAAATGCTGAAGGGGTTTTAGAGAACTGTGTACCTTCTAGCTGCTGGTGGGATGTAAAGTGGTAACAGCACTAACGCAAACTGAATGGAGCTTCTTGAAAAGGTAAAAATTCAGCTACCATATGATGCAGCAGGTCACCCTTTGGGCCTATAACCTTAGACCACCTGAATCGGAAAGACACAGGCAGGCAAATGAGCACTGCAGCAATATTGAAATAGCCAAGACATGGAAGCAGAAAAAAGGTTCATAAACAGATGAATGGACAAAGAAGAAGTAGTATACGTACCAAATAGAATAGTAGCCTGGGGAAAAAAATGAACAACGCCGTTTTCAGGACTACAGTTGAGCCTAGAAATAATCATATAAGGTTAAGTAACTCAAAAGGGTACGACAAATATCCTATGATAACATTTATACATGTTATCCTAAGATTGCTACCAATGAACATATTTCCACAGAAAAAGACACTCACAGACTTATGAAATAAACTAATGGTTAGCAAAATGAAAGGTGGGAGGATGGGTAAATTAGGACTATGGGGTTAACATACATATACTAATGTATGTTAAGTGTATAACAACATATAACAGATAAACTGTATGAATTATATAATCTCCAATACCTTTAAAATATACATTTTGTAATCACATACATGGTAACAGGACCCGAAGATGAACAGACATATGTATGAATCATTGAGCAGATCCTGTACAGCCAGGCAATCAAAACACTCTAATCAAATTTACGCTGATAAGAAATAGAAATGAAATTTAAAAAACAAACATAAGTAAGGAGACAAACTTCTGGGGGCTTGTCCCAGCACATTCCACTCTAATTTACAACCTCAGAACACTACCTCCAGGAAGATTCTGTTGCCCTAGTAACAAGAGTTGAGAACGTAATAATGCTGCCGCCTTGTGGCTGTTTCCCACAACAGCAGCTTTAAACCCAGTGCTAATGGTTGCTTAATAGTCACAACGACTGCAGGGGTCTAAATGACACCTGCCCTCAAAAAGTGCCCTTGGGTAGGGAATAGGCAAGAAAATTCAACACATGAGAAATTTTTCAAAAAGTGAATATGAAGAGGGAAGTTGTACTCACACTTTAACAAAAAAAGGAAAAGAAGAAAAAGGATATGCCTAAAGATCAGTATAAGGAATTATTCACCACATGCGTATCCAACCTCCATAAAGGTTTCAGCTCACAACAGTCAAATGGCCATCAGCAAAAGTCTACAAACTATAAATGCTGAAGGTGTTTTAGAGAAATGTGTACCTTCTATCTGCTGCTGGGATGTAAAGTGGTAACAGCACTAACGCAAACTGAATGGAGCCGCTTGAAAAGGTAGAAATTGAGCTACCATATGATGCGGCAGGGCACCTCTCGGGCTTATAACCTAAGACCACCAGAATCGGAAAGACACAGGCAGTCAAATGTGCACTGCAGCAATACTGAAATAGCCAAGACATGGAAGCAAAAAAAGGTCCATAAACAGATGAATGGACAGAGAAGAAGTGGTATATGGACAGAATGGAATAGTAGCCTCGGGAAAAAAATGAACAATGCCGTTTTCAGGACTACAGTAGAGCCTAGAAATAATAATATAAGGTTAAGTAAGTCAAAAGGGTATGACAAATATCCTATGATATCATTTGTACATGTTATCCTAAGATTGCTACCAATGAACATATTTCCACAGAAAAAGACACTCACAGACTTATGAAATAAACTAATGGTTAGCCAAAATGAAAGGGGGGAGGATGGGTAAATTAGGACTATGGGATTAACATAAATATACTAATGTATGTTACATGCATATAAACATTTAACAGATAAACTATATGAATTATATAATCACCAATACCTTTAAAATATACATTCTGTATTCACATACATGGTAACAGAATCCGAAGATGAACAGACATATGTAGGAATCATTGAGTAGATTATGTACAGCCAGACAATCAAAAAACTCTAATCAAATTTACTCCAAAAAGAAATAGAATTAAATTTAAAAAACAAACATAAGTAAGGAGACATAAACTTCTGGGGGCTCGTCCCAGCACATTCCACTCTAATTTACAACCACGGAACACTACCTCCAGGAAGATTCTGTTGCCCTAGTAACAAGAGATGAGAACGTAATAATGCTGCCGCCTTGTGGCTGTTTCCCACAACAGCAGCATTAAACCCAGTGCTAATGGTTGCTTAATAGTCACAAGGACTGCAGGGCTCTAAATGACACCTGCCCTGAAAAATGCCCTGGGGTAGGGAATAGGCAAGAAAATTCAACACATGAGAAATTTTTCAAGAAGTCAATAAGAGGAGGGAAGTTGTACTCACTCTTTAAAAAAAAAGGAAAAGAAAAAAAAGGACATGCCTAAAGCTCAGTATAAGGAATTATTAGACACATGCAAATTCAAATTCAAAAAGGTTTCAGCTCACACCAGTCATTTCCATCAGCAAAATGTCTATAAACTATAAATGCTGAAGGGGTTTTAGAGAACTGTGTACCTTCTAGCTGCTGGTGGGATGTAAAGTGGTAACAGCACTAACGCAAACTGAATGGAGCTGCTTGAAAAGGTAAAAATTGAGCTACCATATGATGCGGCAGGGCACCTCTTGGGCTTATAACCTAAGACTACCAGAATCGGAAAGACACAGGCAGTCAAATGTGCACTGCAGCAATATTGAAATAGCAAAGACATGGAAGCAAAAAAATGTCAATAAACAGATGAATGGACAGAGAAGAAGTGGTATATGGACAGAATGGAATAGTAGCCTCGTGGAAAAAATGAACAATGCCGTTTTCAGGACTACAGTAGAGCCTAGAAATAATCATATAAGGTTAAGTAAGTCAAAAGGGTATGACAATTATCCTATGATATCATTTATACATGTTATCCTAAGATTGCTACCAATGAACATATTTCCACAGAAAAAGACACTCACAGACTTATGAAATAAACTAATTGTTAGCCAAAATGAAAGGTGGGAGGACGGGTAAATTAGGACTGTGGGGTTAACATACATATACTAATGTATGTTAAGTGTATAAAAACATATAACAGATAAACTGTATGAATTATATAATCACCAATACCTTTAAAATATACATTCTGTAATCACATACATGGTAACAGAATCCGAAGATGAACAGACATATGTAGGAATCATTGAGCAGTTTCTGTACAGCCAGACAATCAAAACACTCTAATCAAATTTACTCCGATAAGAAATAGAAATTAAATTTAAAAAACAAACCTAAGTAAGGAGACATAAACTTCTGGGGGCTTGTCCCAGCACATTCCACTCTAATTTACAACCTCGGAACACTACCTCCAGGAAGATTCTGTTGCTCTAGTAACAAGAGATGAGAACGTAATAATGCTGCCGCCTTGTGGCTCTTTCCCACAACAGCAGCTTTAAACCCAGTGCTAATGGTTGCTTAATAGTCACATGGACTGCAGGGCTCTAAATGACACCTGCCCTGAAAAATGCCCTGGGGTAAGGAATAGGCAAGAATATTCAACACATGAGAAATTTTTCAAGAAATCAATAAGAGGAGGGAAGTTGTACTCACTCTTTAAAAAAAAAGGAAAAGAAAAAAAAGGACATGCCTAAAGCTCAGTAGAATGAATTATTAGACACATGCAAATTCAAATGGAAAAAGGTTTCAGCTCACACCAATCGTTTCCATCAGCAAAATGTCTACAAACTATAAATGCTGAAGGGGTTTTAGAGAACTGTGTACCTTCTAGCTGCTGGTGGGATGTAAAGTGGTAACAGCACTAACACAAACTGAATGGAGCTGCTTGAAAAGATAAAAATTGAGCTACCATATGATGCGGCAGGTCACCTTTTGGGCCTATAACCTAAGACCACCTGAATCGGAAAGACACAGGCAGGCAAATGAGCACTGCAGCAATATGGAAATAGCCAAGACATGGAAGCAGAAAAAAGGTTCATAAACAGATGAATGGACAAAGAAGAAGTGGTATACGTAACAAATAGAATAGTAGCCTCGGGAAAAAAATGAACAATGCCGTTTTCAGGACTACAGTTGAGCCTAGAAATAATCATATAAGCTTAAGTAACTCAAAAGGGTACGACAAATATCCTATGATAGCATTTATACATGTTATCCTAAGATTGCTACCAATGAACATATTTCCACAGAAAAAGACACTCACAGACTTATGAAATAAACTAATGGTTAGCCAAAATGAAAGGTGGGAGGATGGGTTAACTAGGACTATGGGGTTAACATACATATACTAATGTATGTTAAGTGTATAAAAACATATAACAGATAAACTGTATGAATTATATAATCACCAATACCTTTAAAATATACATTTTGTAATCACATACATGGTAACAGGACCCGAGGATGAACAGACATATGTATGAATCATTGAGCAGATTCTGTACAGCCAGGCAATCAAAACACTAAAATCAAATTTACTCTGATAAGAAATAGAAATTAAATTTAAAAAACAAACCTAAGTAAGGAGACATAAACTTCTGGAGGCTTGTCCCAGCACATTCCACTCTAATTTACAACCTCGGAACACTACCTCCAGGAAGACTCTGTTGCCATAGTAACAAGAGTTGAGACCGTAATAATGCTGCCGCCTTGTGGCTGTTTCCCACAACAGCAGCTTTAAACCCAGTGCTAATGGTTTCTTAATAGTCAAAACGACTGCAGGGGTCTAAATGACACCTGCCCTCAAAAAATGCCCTGGGGTAGGGAATACGCAAGAAAATTCAACACATGAGAAATTTTTCAAAAAGTGAATATGAAGAGGGAAGTTGTACTCACACTTTAACAAAAAAAGGAAAAGAAGAAAAAGGATATGCCTAAAGATCAGTATAAGGAATTATTCGCCACATGCGTATCCAACCTCCAAAAAGGTTTCAGCTCACACCAGTCAAATGGCCATCAGCAAAAAGTCTACAAACTATAAATGCTGAAGGGGTTTTAGAGAAATGTATACCTTCTATCTGCTGCTGGGATGTAAAGTGGTAACAGCACTAACGCAAACTGAATGGAGCTGCTTGAAAAGGTAAAAATTGAGCTACCATATGATGCGGCAGGGCACCTCTTCGGCTTATAACCTAAGACTACCAGAATCGGAAAGACACAGGCAGTCAAATGTGCACTGCAGCAATATGGAAATAGCAAAGACATGGAAGCAAAAAAAATGTCCATAAACAGATGAATGGACAGAGAAGAAGCGGTATATGGACAGAATGCAATAGTAGCCTCGGAGAAAAAATGAACAATGCCGTTTTAAGGACTAGAGTTGAGCCTAGAAATAATCATATAAGGTTAAGTAAGTCAAAAGGGTATGACAAATATCCTATGATATCATTTATACATGTTATCCTAAGATTGCTACCAATGAACATATTTCCACAGAAAAAGACACTCACAGACTTATGAAATAAACTAATTGTTAGCCAAAATGAAAGGTGGGAGGATGGGTAAATTAGGACTATGCTGTTAACATACATATACTAATGTATGTTAAGTGTATAAAAACATATAACAGATAAACTGTATGAATTATATAATCACCAATACCTTTAAAATATACATTCTGTAATAACATACATGGTAACAGAATCCAAAGATGAACAGACATATGTAGGAATCATTGAGCAGTTTCTGTACAGCCAGACAATCAAAACACTCTAATCAAAGTTACTCCGATAAGAAACAGAAATTTAATTTAAAAAACAAAACTAAGTAAGGAGACATAAACTTCTGGGGGCTTGTCCCAGCACATTCCACTCTAATTTACAACTTCGGAACACTACCTCCAGGAAGATTCTGTTGCCCTAGTAACAAGAGATGAGAACGTAATAATGCTGCCGCCTTGTGGCTCTTTCCCACAACAGCAGCATTAAACCCAGTGCTAATGGTTGCTTAATAGTCACAAGGACTGCAGGGATCTAAATGACACCTGGCCTGAAAAATGCCCTGGGGTAGGGAATAGGCAAGAAAATTCAACACATGAGAAATTTTTCAAGAAGTCAATAAGAGGAGGGAAGTTGTACTCATTCTTTAAAAAAAAAGGAAAAAAAAAAAGGACATGCCTAAAGCTCAGTATAAGGAATTATTAGACACATGCAAATTCAATTTCAAAAAGGTTTCAGCTCACACCAGTCATTTCCATCAGCAAAATGTCTACAACCTATAAATGCTGAAGGGGTTTTAGAGAACTGTGTACCTTCTAGCTGCTGGTGGGATGTAAAGTGGTAACAGCAATAACGCAAACTGAATGGAGTTTCTTGAAAAGGTAAAAATTGAGCTACCATATGATGCGGCAGGTCACCTTTTGGGCCTATAACCTAAGACCACCTGAATCGGAAAGACACAGGCAGGCAAATGAGCACTGCAGCAATATGGAAATAGCCAAGACATGGAAGCAGAAAAAAGGTTCATAAACAGATGAATGGACAAAGAAGAAGTGGTATACGTACCAAATAGAATAGTAGCCTCGGGAAAAAAATGAACAATGCCGTTTTCAGGACTACAGTTGAGCCTAGAAATAATCATATAAGCTTAAGTAACTCAAAAGGGTACGACAAATATCCTATGATAACATTTATACATGTTATCCTAAGATTGCTACCAATGAACATATTTCCACAGAAAAAGACACTCACAGACTTATGAAATAAACTAATGGTTAGCCAAAATGAAAGGTGGGAGGATGGGTTAACTAGGACTATGGGGTTAACATACATATACTAATGTATGTTAAGTGTATAAAAACATATAACAGATAAACTGTATGAATTATATAATCACCAATACCTTTAAAATATACATTTTGTAATCACATACATGGTAACAGGACCCGAGGATGAACAGACATATGTATGAATCATTGAGCAGATTCTGTACAGCCAGGCAATCAAAACACTAAAATCAAATTTACTCTGATAAGAAATAGAAATTAAAGTTAAAAAACAAACCTAAGTAAGGAGACATAAACTTCTGGAGGCTTGTCCCAGCACATTCCACTCTAATTTACAACCTCGGAACACTACCTCCAGGAAGACTCTGTTGCCATAGTAACAAGAGTTGAGACCGTAATAATGCTGCCGCCTTGTGGCTGTTTCCCACAACAGCAGCTTTAAACCCAGTGCTAATGGTTGCTTAATAGTCAAAACGACTGCAGGGGTCTAAATGACACCTGCCCTCAAAAAATGCCCTGGGGTAGGGAATACGCAAGAAAATTCAACACATGAGAAATTTTTCAAAAAGTGAATATGAAGAGGGAAGTTGTACTCACACTTTAACAAAAAAAGGAAAAGAAGAAAAAGGATATGCCTAAAGATCAGTATAAGGAATTATTCGCCACATGCGTATCCAACCTCCAAAAAGGTTTCAGCTCACACCAGTCAAATGGCCATCAGCAAAAAGTCTACAAAGTATAAATGCTGAAGGGGTTTTAGAGAAATGTATACCTTCTATCTGCTGCTGGGATGTAAAGTGGTAACAGCACTAACGCAAACTGAATGGAGCTGCTTGAAAAGGTAAAAATTGAGCTACCATATGATGCGGCAGGGCACCTCTTCGGCTTATAACCTAAGACTACCAGAATCGGAAAGACACAGGCAGTCAAATGTGCACTGCAGCAATATGGAAATAGCAAAGACATGGAAGCAAAAAAAATGTCCATAAACAGATGAATGGACAGAGAAGAAGCGGTATATGGACAGAATGCAATAGTAGCCTCGGAGAAAAAATGAACAATGCCGTTTTAAGGACTAGAGTTGAGCCTAGAAATAATCATATAAGGTTAAGTAAGTCAAAAGGGTATGACAAATATCCTATGATATCATTTATACATGTTATCCTAAGATTGCTACCAATGAACATATTTCCACAGAAAAAGACACTCACAGACTTATGAAATAAACTAATTGTTAGCCAAAATGAAAGGTGGGAGGATGGGTAAATTAGGACTATGGGGTTAACATACATATACTAATGTATGTTAAGTGTATAAAAACATATAACAGATAAACTGTATGAATTATATAATCACCAATACCTTTAAAATATACATTCTGTAATAACATACATGGTAACAGAATCCAAAGATGAACAGACATATGTAGGAATCATTGAGCAGTTTCTGTACAGCCAGACAATCAAAACACTCTAATCAAAGTTACTCCGATAAGAAACAGAAATTTAATTTAAAAAACAAAACTAAATAAGGAGACATAAACTTCTGGGGGCTTGTCCCAGCACATTCCACTCTAATTTACAACTTCGGAACACTACCTCCAGGAAGATTCTGTTGCCCTAGTAACAAGAGATGAGAACGTAATAATGCTGCCGCCTTGTGGCTCTTTCCCACAACAGCAGCATTAAACCCAGTGCTAATGGTTGCTTAATAGTCACAAGGACTGCAGGGATCTAAATGACACCTGGCCTGAAAAATGCCCTGGGGTAGGGAATAGGCAAGAAAATTCAACACATGAGAAATTTTTCAAGAAGTCAATAAGAGGAGGGAAGTTGTACTCATTCTTTAAAAAAAAAGGAAAAGAAAAAAAAGGACATGCCTAAAGCTCAGTATAAGGAATTATTAGACACATGCAAATTCAATTTCAAAAAGGTTTCAGCTCACACCAGTCATTTCCATCAGCAAAATGTCTACAAACTATAAATGCTGAAGGGGTTTTAGAGAACTGTGTACCTTCTAGCTGCTGGTGGGATGTAAAGTGGTAACAGCAATAACGCAAACTGAATGGAGTTTCTTGAAAAGGTAAAAATTGAGCTACCATATGATGCGGCAGGTCACCTTTTGGGCCTATAACCTAAGACCACCTAAATCGGAAAGACACAGGCAGGCAAATGTGCACTGCAGCAATATTGAAATAGCCAAGACATGGAAGCAGAAAAAGGGTTCATAAACAGATGAATGGACAAAGAAGAAGTGGTATACGTACCAAATAGCATAGTAGCCTCGGGAAAAAAATGAACAATGCCGTTTTCAGGACTACAGTTGAGCCTAGAAATAATCATATAAGGTTAAGTAACTCAAAAGGGTACGACAAATATCCTATGATAACATTTATACATGTTATCCTACGATTGCTACCAATGAACATATTTCCACAGAAAAAGCCACTCACAGACTTATGAAATAAACTAATGGTTAGCCAAAATGAAAGGTGGGAGGATGGGTAAATTAGGACTATGGGGTTAACATACATATACTAATGTATGTTAAGTGTATAAAAACATGTAACAGATAAACTGTATGAATTATATAATCACCAATACCTTTAAAATATACATTTTGTAATCACATACATGGTAAGAGGACCCGAAGATGAACAGACATATGTATGAATCACTGAGCAGATCCTGTACAGCCAGGCAATCAAAACACTCTAATCAAATTTACTCCGATAAGAAATAGAAATTAAATTTAAAAAAACAAACATAAGTAAGGAGACATAAACTTCTGGGGGCTTGTCCCAGCACAATCCACTCTAATTTACAACCTCGGAACACTACCTCCAGGAAGATTCTGTTGCCCTAGTAACAAGAGATGAGAACGTAATAATGCTGCCGCCTTGTGGCTCTTTCCCACAACAGCAGCTTTAAACCCAGTGCTAATGTTTGCTTAATAGTCACAAGGACTGCAGGGCTCTAAATGACACCTGCCCTGAAAAATGCCCTGGGGTAGGGAATAGGCAAGAAAATTCAACACATTAGAAATTTTTCAAGAAGTCAATAAGAGGAGGGAAGTTGTACTCACTCTTTAAAAAAAAAGGAAAAGAAAAAAAAAGGACATGCCTAAACCTCAGTATAAGGAATTATTAGACACATGCAAATGCAAATTCAAAAAGGTTTCAGCTCACACCAGTCATTTCCATCAGCAAAATGTCTACAAACTATAAATGCTGAAGGAGTTTTAGAGAACTGTGTACCTTCTAGATCCTGGTTGGATGTAAAGTGGTAACAGCACTAACGCAAACTGAATTGAGCTGTTGAAAAGGTAAAAATTGAGCTACCATATGATGCGGCAGGTCACCTTTTGGGCCTATAACCTAAGACCACCTGAATCGGAAAGACACAAGCAGGCAAATGAGCACTGCAGCAATATTGAAATAGCCAAGACATGGAAGCAGAAAAAAGGTTCATAAACAGATGAATGGACAGAGAAGAAGTGGTATATGGACAGAATGCAATAGTAGCCTCGTGGAAAAAATGAACAATGCCGTTTTCAGGACTACAGTAGAGCCTAGAAATAATCATATAAGGTTAAGTAAGTCAAAAGGGTATGACAATTATCCTATGATATCATTTATACATGTTATCCTAAGATTGCTACCAATGAACATATTTCCACAGAAAAAGACACTCACAGACTTATGAAATAAACTAATTGTTAGCCAAAATGAAAGGTGGGAGGACGGGTAAATTAGGACTATGGGGTTAACATACATATACTAATGTATGTTAAGTGTATAAAAACATATAACAGATAAACTGTATGAATTATATAATCACCAATACCTTTAAAATATACATTCTGTAATCACATACATGGTAACAGAATCCGAAGATGAACAGACATATGTAGGAATCATTGAGCAGTTTCTGTACAGCCAGAAAATCAAAACACTCTAATCAAATTTACTCCGATAAGAAATAGAAATTAAATTTAAAAAACAAACCTAAGTAAGGAGACATAAACTTCTGGGGGCTTGTCCCAGCACATTCCACTCTAATTTACAACCTCGGAACACTACCTCCAGGAAGATTCTGTTGCCCTAGTAACAAGAGATGAGAACGTAATAATGCTGCCGCCTTGTGGCTCTTTCCCACAACAGCAGCTTTAAACCCAGTGCTAATGGTTGCTTAATAGTCACATGGACTGCAGGGCTCTAAATGACACCTGCCCTGAAAAATGCCCTGGGGTAAGGAATAGGCAAGAATATTCAACACATGAGAAATTTTTCAAGAAATCAATAAGAGGAGGGAAGTTGTACTCACTCTTTAAAAAAAAAGGAAAAGAAAAAAAAGGACATGCCTAAAGCTCAGTAGAATGAATTATTAGACACATGCAAATTCAAATGGAAAAAGGTTTCAGCTCACACCAATCGTTTCCATCAGCAAAATGTCTACAAACTATAAATGCTGAAGGGGTTTTAGAGAACTGTGTACCTTCTAGCTGCTGGTGGGATGTAAAGTGGTAACAGCACTAACACAAACTGAATGGAGCTGCTTGAAAAGATAAAAATTGAGCTACCATATGATGCGGCAGGTCACCTTTTGGGCCTATAACCTAAGACCACCTGAATCGGAAAGACACAGGCAGGCAAATGAGCACTGCAGCAATATGGAAATAGCCAAGACATGGAAGCAGAAAAAAGGTTCATAAACAGATGAATGGACAAAGAAGAAGTGGTATACGTAACAAATAGAATAGTAGCCTCGGGAAAAAAATGAACAATGCCGTTTTCAGGACTACAGTTGAGCCTAGAAATAATCATATAACGTTAAGTAACTCAAAAGGGTACGACAAATATCCTATGATAGCATTTATACATGTTATCCTAAGATTGCTACCAATGAACATATTTCCACAGAAAAAGACACTCACAGACTTATGAAATAAACTAATGGTTAGCCAAAATGAAAGGTGGGAGGATGGGTTAACTAGGACTATGGGGTTAACATACATATACTAATGTATGTTAAGTGTATAAAAACATATAACAGATAAACTGTATGAATTATATAATCACCAATACCTTTAAAATATACATTTTGTAATCACATACATGGTAACAGGACCCGAGGATGAACAGACATATGTATGAATCATTGAGCAGATTCTGTACAGCCAGGCAATCAAAACACTAAAATCAAATTTACTCTGATAAGAAATAGAAATTAAATTTAAAAAACAAACCTAAGTAAGGAGACATAAACTTCTGGAGGCTTGTCCCAGCACATTCCACTCTAATTTACAACCTCGGAACACTACCTCCAGGAAGACTCTGTTGCCATAGTAACAAGAGTTGAGACCGTAATAATGCTGCCGCCTTGTGGCTGTTTCCCACAACAGCAGCTTTAAACCCAGTGCTAATGGTTGCTTAATAGTCAAAACGACTGCAGGGGTCTAAATGACACCTGCCCTCAAAAAATGCCCTGGGGTAGGGAATACGCAAGAAAATTCAACACATGAGAAATTTTTCAAAAAGTGAATATGAAGAGGGAAGTTGTACTCACACTTTAACAAAAAAAGGAAAAGAAGAAAAAGGATATGCCTAAAGATCAGTATAAGGAATTATTCGCCACATGCGTATCCAACCTCCAAAAAGGTTTCAGCTCACACCAGTCAAATGGCCATCAGCAAAAAGTCTACAAACTATAAATGCTGAAGGGGTTTTAGAGAAATGTATACCTTCTATCTGCTGCTGGGATGTAAAGTGGTAACAGCACTAACGCAAACTGAATGGAGCTGCTTGAAAAGGTAAAAATTGAGCTACCATATGATGCGGCAGGGCACCTCTTCGGCTTATAACCTAAGACTACCAGAATCGGAAAGACACAGGCAGTCAAATGTGCACTGCAGCAATATGGAAATAGCAAAGACATGGAAGCAAAAAAAATGTCCATAAACAGATGAATGGACAGAGAAGAAGCGGTATATGGACAGAATGCAATAGTAGCCTCGGAGAAAAAATGAACAATGCCGTTTTAAGGACTAGAGTTGAGCCTAGAAATAATCATATAAGGTTAAGTAAGTCAAAAGGGTATGACAAATATCCTATGATATCATTTATACATGTTATCCTAAGATTGCTACCAATGAACATATTTCCACAGAAAAAGACACTCACAGACTTATGAAATAAACTAATTGTTAGCCAAAATGAAAGGTGGGAGGATGGGTAAATTAGGACTATGGTGTTAACATACATATACTAATGTATGTTAAGTGTATAAAAACATATAACAGATAAACTGTATGAATTATATAATCACCAATACCTTTAAAATATACATTCTGTAATAACATACATGGTAACAGAATCCAAAGATGAACAGACATATGTAGGAATCATTGAGCAGTTTCTGTACAGCCAGACAATCAAAACACTCTAATCAAAGTTACTCCGATAAGAAACAGAAATTTAATTTAAAAAACAAAACTAAGTAAGGAGACATAAACTTCTGGGGGCTTGTCCCAGCACATTCCACTCTAATTTACAACTTCGGAACACTACCTCCAGGAAGATTCTGTTGCCCTAGTAACAAGAGATGAGAACGTAATAATGCTGCCGCCTTGTGGCTCTTTCCCACAACAGCAGCATTAAACCCAGTGCTAATGGTTGCTTAATAGTCACAAGGACTGCAGGGATCTAAATGACACCTGGCCTGAAAAATGCCCTGGGGTAGGGAATAGGCAAGAAAATTCAACACATGAGAAATTTTTCAAGAAGTCAATAAGAGGAGGGAAGTTGTACTCATTCTTTAAAAAAAAAGGAAAAAAAAAAAGGACATGCCTAAAGCTCAGTATAAGGAATTATTAGACACATGCAAATTCAATTTCAAAAAGGTTTCAGCTCACACCAGTCATTTCCATCAGCAAAATGTCTACAACCTATAAATGCTGAAGGGGTTTTAGAGAACTGTGTACCTTCTAGCTGCTGGTGGGATGTAAAGTGGTAACAGCAATAACGCAAACTGAATGGAGTTTCTTGAAAAGGTAAAAATTGAGCTACCATATGATGCGGCAGGTCACCTTTTGGGCCTATAACCTAAGACCACCTGAATCGGAAAGACACAGGCAGGCAAATGAGCACTGCAGCAATATGGAAATAGCCAAGACATGGAAGCAGAAAAAAGGTTCATAAACAGATGAATGGACAAAGAAGAAGTGGTATACGTACCAAATAGAATAGTAGCCTCGGGAAAAAAATGAACAATGCCGTTTTCAGGACTACAGTTGAGCCTAGAAATAATCATATAAGCTTAAGTAACTCAAAAGGGTACGACAAATATCCTATGATAACATTTATACATGTTATCCTAAGATTGCTACCAATGAACATATTTCCACAGAAAAAGACACTCACAGACTTATGAAATAAACTAATGGTTAGCCAAAATGAAAGGTGGGAGGATGGGTTAACTAGGACTATGGGGTTAACATACATATACTAATGTATGTTAAGTGTATAAAAACATATAACAGATAAACTGTATGAATTATATAATCACCAATACCTTTAAAATATACATTTTGTAATCACATACATGGTAACAGGACCCGAGGATGAACAGACATATGTATGAATCATTGAGCAGATTCTGTACAGCCAGGCAATCAAAACACTAAAATCAAATTTACTCTGATAAGAAATAGAAATTAAAGTTAAAAAACAAACCTAAGTAAGGAGACATAAACTTCTGGAGGCTTGTCCCAGCACATTCCACTCTAATTTACAACCTCGGAACACTACCTCCAGGAAGACTCTGTTGCCATAGTAACAAGAGTTGAGACCGTAATAATGCTGCCGCCTTGTGGCTGTTTCCCACAACAGCAGCTTTAAACCCAGTGCTAATGGTTGCTTAATAGTCAAAACGACTGCAGGGGTCTAAATGACACCTGCCCTCAAAAAATGCCCTGGGGTAGGGAATACGCAAGAAAATTCAACACATGAGAAATTTTTCAAAAAGTGAATATGAAGAGGGAAGTTGTACTCACACTTTAACAAAAAAAGGAAAAGAAGAAAAAGGATATGCCTAAAGATCAGTATAAGGAATTATTCGCCACATGCGTATCCAACCTCCAAAAAGGTTTCAGCTCACACCAGTCAAATGGCCATCAGCAAAAAGTCTACAAAGTATAAATGCTGAAGGGGTTTTAGAGAAATGTATACCTTCTATCTGCTGCTGGGATGTAAAGTGGTAACAGCACTAACGCAAACTGAATGGAGCTGCTTGAAAAGGTAAAAATTGAGCTACCATATGATGCGGCAGGGCACCTCTTCGGCTTATAACCTAAGACTACCAGAATCGGAAAGACACAGGCAGTCAAATGTGCACTGCAGCAATATGGAAATAGCAAAGACATGGAAGCAAAAAAAATGTCCATAAACAGATGAATGGACAGAGAAGAAGCGGTATATGGACAGAATGCAATAGTAGCCTCGGAGAAAAAATGAACAATGCCGTTTTAAGGACTAGAGTTGAGCCTAGAAATAATCATATAAGGTTAAGTAAGTCAAAAGGGTATGACAAATATCCTATGATATCATTTATACATGTTATCCTAAGATTGCTACCAATGAACATATTTCCACAGAAAAAGACACTCACAGACTTATGAAATAAACTAATTGTTAGCCAAAATGAAAGGTGGGAGGATGGGTAAATTAGGACTATGGGGTTAACATACATATACTAATGTATGTTAAGTGTATAAAAACATATAACAGATAAACTGTATGAATTATATAATCACCAATACCTTTAAAATATACATTCTGTAATAACATACATGGTAACAGAATCCAAAGATGAACAGACATATGTAGGAATCATTGAGCAGTTTCTGTACAGCCAGACAATCAAAACACTCTAATCAAAGTTACTCCGATAAGAAACAGAAATTTAATTTAAAAAACAAAACTAAATAAGGAGACATAAACTTCTGGGGGCTTGTCCCAGCACATTCCACTCTAATTTACAACTTCGGAACACTACCTCCAGGAAGATTCTGTTGCCCTAGTAACAAGAGATGAGAACGTAATAATGCTGCCGCCTTGTGGCTCTTTCCCACAACAGCAGCATTAAACCCAGTGCTAATGGTTGCTTAATAGTCACAAGGACTGCAGGGATCTAAATGACACCTGGCCTGAAAAATGCCCTGGGGTAGGGAATAGGCAAGAAAATTCAACACATGAGAAATTTTTCAAGAAGTCAATAAGAGGAGGGAAGTTGTACTCATTCTTTAAAAAAAAAGGAAAAGAAAAAAAAGGACATGCCTAAAGCTCAGTATAAGGAATTATTAGACACATGCAAATTCAATTTCAAAAAGGTTTCAGCTCACACCAGTCATTTCCATCAGCAAAATGTCTACAAACTATAAATGCTGAAGGGGTTTTAGAGAACTGTGTACCTTCTAGCTGCTGGTGGGATGTAAAGTGGTAACAGCAATAACGCAAACTGAATGGAGTTTCTTGAAAAGGTAAAAATTGAGCTACCATATGATGCGGCAGGTCACCTTTTGGGCCTATAACCTAAGACCACCTAAATCGGAAAGACACAGGCAGGCAAATGTGCACTGCAGCAATATTGAAATAGCCAAGACATGGAAGCAGAAAAAGGGTTCATAAACAGATGAATGGACAAAGAAGAAGTGGTATACGTACCAAATAGCATAGTAGCCTCGGGAAAAAAATGAACAATGCCGTTTTCAGGACTACAGTTGAGCCTAGAAATAATCATATAAGGTTAAGTAACTCAAAAGGGTACGACAAATATCCTATGATAACATTTATACATGTTATCCTACGATTGCTACCAATGAACATATTTCCACAGAAAAAGCCACTCACAGACTTATGAAATAAACTAATGGTTAGCCAAAATGAAAGGTGGGAGGATGGGTAAATTAGGACTATGGGGTTAACATACATATACTAATGTATGTTAAGTGTATAAAAACATGTAACAGATAAACTGTATGA
This sequence comes from Balaenoptera borealis, assembly GCF_965194805.1. NCBI lineage: Eukaryota > Metazoa > Chordata > Mammalia > Artiodactyla > Balaenopteridae > Balaenoptera > Balaenoptera borealis. The sequence continues at coordinate 258,070 of NW_028123213.1, forward strand.
ATTATATAATCACCAATACCTTTAAAATATACATTTTGTAATCACATACATGGTAAGAGGACCCGAAGATGAACAGACATATGTATGAATCACTGAGCAGATCCTGTACAGCCAGGCAATCAAAACACTCTAATCAAATTTACTCCGATAAGAAATAGAAATTAAATTTAAAAAAACAAACATAAGTAAGGAGACATAAACTTCTGGGGGCTTGTCCCAGCACAATCCACTCTAATTTACAACCTCGGAACACTACCTCCAGGAAGATTCTGTTGCCCTAGTAACAAGAGATGAGAACGTAATAATGCTGCCGCCTTGTGGCTCTTTCCCACAACAGCAGCTTTAAACCCAGTGCTAATGTTTGCTTAATAGTCACAAGGACTGCAGGGCTCTAAATGACACCTGCCCTGAAAAATGCCCTGGGGTAGGGAATAGGCAAGAAAATTCAACACATTAGAAATTTTTCAAGAAGTCAATAAGAGGAGGGAAGTTGTACTCACTCTTTAAAAAAAAAGGAAAAGAAAAAAAAAGGACATGCCTAAACCTCAGTATAAGGAATTATTAGACACATGCAAATGCAAATTCAAAAAGGTTTCAGCTCACACCAGTCATTTCCATCAGCAAAATGTCTACAAACTATAAATGCTGAAGGAGTTTTAGAGAACTGTGTACCTTCTAGATCCTGGTTGGATGTAAAGTGGTAACAGCACTAACGCAAACTGAATTGAGCTGTTGAAAAGGTAAAAATTGAGCTACCATATGATGCGGCAGGTCACCTTTTGGGCCTATAACCTAAGACCACCTGAATCGGAAAGACACAAGCAGGCAAATGAGCACTGCAGCAATATTGAAATAGCCAAGACATGGAAGCAGAAAAAAGGTTCATAAACAGATGAATGGACAGAGAAGAAGTGGTATATGGACAGAATGCAATAGTAGCCTCGTGGAAAAAATGAACAATGCCGTTTTCAGGACTACAGTAGAGCCTAGAAATAATCATATAAGGTTAAGTAAGTCAAAAGGGTATGACAATTATCCTATGATATCATTTATACATGTTATCCTAAGATTGCTACCAATGAACATATTTCCACAGAAAAAGACACTCACAGACTTATGAAATAAACTAATTGTTAGCCAAAATGAAAGGTGGGAGGACGGGTAAATTAGGACTATGGGGTTAACATACATATACTAATGTATGTTAAGTGTATAAAAACATATAACAGATAAACTGTATGAATTATATAATCACCAATACCTTTAAAATATACATTCTGTAATCACATACATGGTAACAGAATCCGAAGATGAACAGACATATGTAGGAATCATTGAGCAGTTTCTGTACAGCCAGAAAATCAAAACACTCTAATCAAATTTACTCCGATAAGAAATAGAAATTAAATTTAAAAAACAAACCTAAGTAAGGAGACATAAACTTCTGGGGGCTTGTCCCAGCACATTCCACTCTAATTTACAACCTCGGAACACTACCTCCAGGAAGATTCTGTTGCCCTAGTAACAAGAGATGAGAACGTAATAATGCTGCCGCCTTGTGGCTCTTTCCCACAACAGCAGCTTTAAACCCAGTGCTAATGGTTGCTTAATAGTCACATGGACTGCAGGGCTCTAAATGACACCTGCCCTGAAAAATGCCCTGGGGTAAGGAATAGGCAAGAATATTCAACACATGAGAAATTTTTCAAGAAATCAATAAGAGGAGGGAAGTTGTACTCACTCTTTAAAAAAAAAGGAAAAGAAAAAAAAGGACATGCCTAAAGCTCAGTAGAATGAATTATTAGACACATGCAAATTCAAATGGAAAAAGGTTTCAGCTCACACCAATCGTTTCCATCAGCAAAATGTCTACAAACTATAAATGCTGAAGGGGTTTTAGAGAACTGTGTACCTTCTAGCTGCTGGTGGGATGTAAAGTGGTAACAGCACTAACACAAACTGAATGGAGCTGCTTGAAAAGATAAAAATTGAGCTACCATATGATGCGGCAGGTCACCTTTTGGGCCTATAACCTAAGACCACCTGAATCGGAAAGACACAGGCAGGCAAATGAGCACTGCAGCAATATGGAAATAGCCAAGACATGGAAGCAGAAAAAAGGTTCATAAACAGATGAATGGACAAAGAAGAAGTGGTATACGTAACAAATAGAATAGTAGCCTCGGGAAAAAAATGAACAATGCCGTTTTCAGGACTACAGTTGAGCCTAGAAATAATCATATAAGCTTAAGTAACTCAAAAGGGTACGACAAATATCCTATGATAGCATTTATACATGTTATCCTAAGATTGCTACCAATGAACATATTTCCACAGAAAAAGACACTCACAGACTTATGAAATAAACTAATGGTTAGCCAAAATGAAAGGTGGGAGGATGGGTTAACTAGGACTATGGGGTTAACATACATATACTAATGTATGTTAAGTGTATAAAAACATATAACAGATAAACTGTATGAATTATATAATCACCAATACCTTTAAAATATACATTTTGTAATCACATACATGGTAACAGGACCCGAGGATGAACAGACATATGTATGAATCATTGAGCAGATTCTGTACAGCCAGGCAATCAAAACACTAAAATCAAATTTACTCTGATAAGAAATAGAAATTAAATTTAAAAAACAAACCTAAGTAAGGAGACATAAACTTCTGGAGGCTTGTCCCAGCACATTCCACTCTAATTTACAACCTCGGAACACTACCTCCAGGAAGACTCTGTTGCCATAGTAACAAGAGTTGAGACCGTAATAATGCTGCCGCCTTGTGGCTGTTTCCCACAACAGCAGCTTTAAACCCAGTGCTAATGGTTGCTTAATAGTCAAAACGACTGCAGGGGTCTAAATGACACCTGCCCTCAAAAAATGCCCTGGGGTAGGGAATACGCAAGAAAATTCAACACATGAGAAATTTTTCAAAAAGTGAATATGAAGAGGGAAGTTGTACTCACACTTTAACAAAAAAAGGAAAAGAAGAAAAAGGATATGCCTAAAGATCAGTATAAGGAATTATTCGCCACATGCGTATCCAACCTCCAAAAAGGTTTCAGCTCACACCAGTCAAATGGCCATCAGCAAAAAGTCTACAAACTATAAATGCTGAAGGGGTTTTAGAGAAATGTATACCTTCTATCTGCTGCTGGGATGTAAAGTGGTAACAGCACTAACGCAAACTGAATGGAGCTGCTTGAAAAGGTAAAAATTGAGCTACCATATGATGCGGCAGGGCACCTCTTCGGCTTATAACCTAAGACTACCAGAATCGGAAAGACACAGGCAGTCAAATGTGCACTGCAGCAATATGGAAATAGCAAAGACATGGAAGCAAAAAAAATGTCCATAAACAGATGAATGGACAGAGAAGAAGCGGTATATGGACAGAATGCAATAGTAGCCTCGGAGAAAAAATGAACAATGCCGTTTTAAGGACTAGAGTTGAGCCTAGAAATAATCATATAAGGTTAAGTAAGTCAAAAGGGTATGACAAATATCCTATGATATCATTTATACATGTTATCCTAAGATTGCTACCAATGAACATATTTCCACAGAAAAAGACACTCACAGACTTATGAAATAAACTAATTGTTAGCCAAAATGAAAGGTGGGAGGATGGGTAAATTAGGACTATGGTGTTAACATACATATACTAATGTATGTTAAGTGTATAAAAACATATAACAGATAAACTGTATGAATTATATAATCACCAATACCTTTAAAATATACATTCTGTAATAACATACATGGTAACAGAATCCAAAGATGAACAGACATATGTAGGAATCATTGAGCAGTTTCTGTACAGCCAGACAATCAAAACACTCTAATCAAAGTTACTCCGATAAGAAACAGAAATTTAATTTAAAAAACAAAACTAAGTAAGGAGACATAAACTTCTGGGGGCTTGTCCCAGCACATTCCACTCTAATTTACAACTTCGGAACACTACCTCCAGGAAGATTCTGTTGCCCTAGTAACAAGAGATGAGAACGTAATAATGCTGCCGCCTTGTGGCTCTTTCCCACAACAGCAGCATTAAACCCAGTGCTAATGGTTGCTTAATAGTCACAAGGACTGCAGGGATCTAAATGACACCTGGCCTGAAAAATGCCCTGGGGTAGGGAATAGGCAAGAAAATTCAACACATGAGAAATTTTTCAAGAAGTCAATAAGAGGAGGGAAGTTGTACTCATTCTTTAAAAAAAAAGGAAAAAAAAAAGGACATGCCTAAAGCTCAGTATAAGGAATTATTAGACACATGCAAATTCAATTTCAAAAAGGTTTCAGCTCACACCAGTCATTTCCATCAGCAAAATGTCTACAACCTATAAATGCTGAAGGGGTTTTAGAGAACTGTGTACCTTCTAGCTGCTGGTGGGATGTAAAGTGGTAACAGCAATAACGCAAACTGAATGGAGTTTCTTGAAAAGGTAAAAATTGAGCTACCATATGATGCGGCAGGTCACCTTTTGGGCCTATAACCTAAGACCACCTGAATCGGAAAGACACAGGCAGGCAAATGAGCACTGCAGCAATATGGAAATAGCCAAGACATGGAAGCAGAAAAAAGGTTCATAAACAGATGAATGGACAAAGAAGAAGTGGTATACGTACCAAATAGAATAGTAGCCTCGGGAAAAAAATGAACAATGCCGTTTTCAGGACTACAGTTGAGCCTAGAAATAATCATATAAGCTTAAGTAACTCAAAAGGGTACGACAAATATCCTATGATAACATTTATACATGTTATCCTAAGATTGCTACCAATGAACATATTTCCACAGAAAAAGACACTCACAGACTTATGAAATAAACTAATGGTTAGCCAAAATGAAAGGTGGGAGGATGGGTTAACTAGGACTATGGGGTTAACATACATATACTAATGTATGTTAAGTGTATAAAAACATATAACAGATAAACTGTATGAATTATATAATCACCAATACCTTTAAAATATACATTTTGTAATCACATACATGGTAACAGGACCCGAGGATGAACAGACATATGTATGAATCATTGAGCAGATTCTGTACAGCCAGGCAATCAAAACACTAAAATCAAATTTACTCTGATAAGAAATAGAAATTAAAGTTAAAAAACAAACCTAAGTAAGGAGACATAAACTTCTGGAGGCTTGTCCCAGCACATTCCACTCTAATTTACAACCTCGGAACACTACCTCCAGGAAGACTCTGTTGCCATAGTAACAAGAGTTGAGACCGTAATAATGCTGCCGCCTTGTGGCTGTTTCCCACAACAGCAGCTTTAAACCCAGTGCTAATGGTTGCTTAATAGTCAAAACGACTGCAGGGGTCTAAATGACACCTGCCCTCAAAAAATGCCCTGGGGTAGGGAATACGCAAGAAAATTCAACACATGAGAAATTTTTCAAAAAGTGAATATGAAGAGGGAAGTTGTACTCACACTTTAACAAAAAAAGGAAAAGAAGAAAAAGGATATGCCTAAAGATCAGTATAAGGAATTATTCGCCACATGCGTATCCAACCTCCAAAAAGGTTTCAGCTCACACCAGTCAAATGGCCATCAGCAAAAAGTCTACAAAGTATAAATGCTGAAGGGGTTTTAGAGAAATGTATACCTTCTATCTGCTGCTGGGATGTAAAGTGGTAACAGCACTAACGCAAACTGAATGGAGCTGCTTGAAAAGGTAAAAATTGAGCTACCATATGATGCGGCAGGGCACCTCTTCGGCTTATAACCTAAGACTACCAGAATCGGAAAGACACAGGCAGTCAAATGTGCACTGCAGCAATATGGAAATAGCAAAGACATGGAAGCAAAAAAAATGTCCATAAACAGATGAATGGACAGAGAAGAAGCGGTATATGGACAGAATGCAATAGTAGCCTCGGAGAAAAAATGAACAATGCCGTTTTAAGGACTAGAGTTGAGCCTAGAAATAATCATATAAGGTTAAGTAAGTCAAAAGGGTATGACAAATATCCTATGATATCATTTATACATGTTATCCTAAGATTGCTACCAATGAACATATTTCCACAGAAAAAGACACTCACAGACTTATGAAATAAACTAATTGTTAGCCAAAATGAAAGGTGGGAGGATGGGTAAATTAGGACTATGGGGTTAACATACATATACTAATGTATGTTAAGTGTATAAAAACATATAACAGATAAACTGTATGAATTATATAATCACCAATACCTTTAAAATATACATTCTGTAATAACATACATGGTAACAGAATCCAAAGATGAACAGACATATGTAGGAATCATTGAGCAGTTTCTGTACAGCCAGACAATCAAAACACTCTAATCAAAGTTACTCCGATAAGAAACAGAAATTTAATTTAAAAAACAAAACTAAGTAAGGAGACATAAACTTCTGGGGGCTTGTCCCAGCACATTCCACTCTAATTTACAACTTCGGAACACTACCTCCAGGAAGATTCTGTTGCCCTAGTAACAAGAGATGAGAACGTAATAATGCTGCCGCCTTGTGGCTCTTTCCCACAACAGCAGCATTAAACCCAGTGCTAATGGTTGCTTAATAGTCACAAGGACTGCAGGGATCTAAATGACACCTGGCCTGAAAAATGCCCTGGGGTAGGGAATAGGCAAGAAAATTCAACACATGAGAAATTTTTCAAGAAGTCAATAAGAGGAGGGAAGTTGTACTCATTCTTTAAAAAAAAAGGAAAAGAAAAAAAAGGACATGCCTAAAGCTCAGTATAAGGAATTATTAGACACATGCAAATTCAATTTCAAAAAGGTTTCAGCTCACACCAGTCATTTCCATCAGCAAAATGTCTACAAACTATAAATGCTGAAGGGGTTTTAGAGAACTGTGTACCTTCTAGCTGCTGGTGGGATGTAAAGTGGTAACAGCAATAACGCAAACTGAATGGAGTTTCTTGAAAAGGTAAAAATTGAGCTACCATATGATGCGGCAGGTCACCTTTTGGGCCTATAACCTAAGACCACCTAAATCGGAAAGACACAGGCAGGCAAATGTGCACTGCAGCAATATTGAAATAGCCAAGACATGGAAGCAGAAAAAGGGTTCATAAACAGATGAATGGACAAAGAAGAAGTGGTATACGTACCAAATAGCATAGTAGCCTCGGGAAAAAAATGAACAATGCCGTTTTCAGGACTACAGTTGAGCCTAGAAATAATCATATAAGGTTAAGTAACTCAAAAGGGTACGACAAATATCCTATGATAACATTTATACATGTTATCCTACGATTGCTACCAATGAACATATTTCCACAGAAAAAGCCACTCACAGACTTATGAAATAAACTAATGGTTAGCCAAAATGAAAGGTGGGAGGATGGGTAAATTAGGACTAT